>NC_143583.1:138789357-138917097 GCF_048544385.1 Mastigoproctus giganteus
ATCAATGAGGAATACAGCAAATTTCTGAAAGTGATAAAGCCTGAGAAACCTATAGGCAAAAATAAATCCAAAGGGGAGAAAATTAGTCAAGAAACACTTGTCATGGTGAACACTTGTCAAAGACTACAAATGAAGAGCAAGATAAACACTGACAAGGACAAAATTGAGTATACTGAGTTATGCAAAGCCATTAGAAAAAAAACAGAGAGGACATAAGAAGGTTTAACACAAGAAAAGTAGAATAAGCATTAAGGGAAAACAAAGGACTTAAATCAGCAGTAATGAGCAAGAATACAGAAAGACAAATAATACTGAAACTGTGGAATAGTTATGGTGTTCATGAGCAAGATTACAGAAAGACAAATGTTACTGAAACTGTAGAATAGTTATGGTGTACTTATAAATAGCAGAGAAGGCATAATTCAAATAGCACAGGATTACTATAAAGAATTATATAAGGATCAAAGGAATGATGCCAGGTGTGGAGAAGATGGATCACAAATTAACAACACATACCCGATATCCTTCCAGATGAGGTAGAACATGCATTGAAGAAAATGAATATTCAAAAAGGTCCAGGTGGAGATTAAGTTACTGTAGAGTTGTTAAAATTAGGAGAAGACATGACAGCAAAACTGGCAAGTCTCTTCACAAAATACTCGAAGAGTAGAATAATGCAATCATTTTTTCTACTTAAGAAAGGAGATAAATCAGAAATTGGAAATTATAGACCAATTAGCTTGTTTTCCACATCTACAAGTTGTTCACAAGGGTCATTACAAAGAGATTAGAAAGAATACTTGATGAGAATCAACCGAAAGAGCAAGCTGGCTTTAGGACAGAATTTCCAACTATGGATCACCTTCGCGTAATATCGCAGCTAATGGAGAAAGCAAATGAAGACAAAACACCATTATGCCTGGCATTTGACTCCTTACAGCATAAGGCAATGTTTCAGGCACTGGAAAGAAAGACATAGACTCTCCCATATATTATGATTTAGAAGAAAATATATGAGAAAGCTACCTCCTTTATTAGACTAGACAAAGATAGTAGCAAATTTAGAATTGAGAAAGTAGTTTGAGAAGGAGACACAATCTCAAAAGTTGTTTACTGCTTCCCTTGAGGAAGCTTTCAGAAGATTGAACTGGTTGCAGAAAGGAGTCAGTGTGAATGGAGAGTACCTAAACCATTTAAGATTTGCAAATGACATTGTGATCATAAGCCACGATACCATAGAATTAGAGGAAAATCTTGATCACTTATGCAGAGTTAGTAAAGATTTTGGACTAAAGATGAATATGACTAAAACAAAAGTAATGATGATCAAGTATGCCACAGAAAGGGATATAATCATTGGAGCAGTAATTGAAAAGGTAGCTTCATATACTTATCTAGGAGAAGTCATTAGCTGTAATAATGATAAATAGATGGAAGTCAAGAGAAGAATAAATTTCGGATGGATAGCATTCAGGAAATGGTCACATACTGAAAGCAATATCCCAATTTGTCTGGAGAGTAAAATAATGAGCCAGTGTATACTCCCCACCGCGGCTTGTGGAAGTGAAACTTGGGCACTCACCAAATTTGGCGCACGATAGCCTTAGATGCTGATGCACCATTAAACTTCCAATAACCAACCAACCACTCACCAAAAGAATGGAAGAGAAGCTGAAAACTACACAGCGAAGAATGGAACAAATTATATTAGGAATCAGACTTGATAAGAAGAGAAACACATGGATTAGGCAACAGACACAAATAAATGACATTCTTATCAAAACTAAAGAACTGAAGTGGCCTTGGGCAGGACACATAACTTGAAGCCATGATGACAGATAGACTAGGAAATTAACAGAATGGTATCCAAGAGGAGCTAAAATTAAACCTGGAAGACAACAATGAAAGTCGCAAGTTCGTGGGTAGTAAATGGATGGCCATTGCACAAAACAGAAGGAAATGGAAAGTTACTGGAGAGGCCTTCATCCTGCAGTGGATGGTAAATGGCTGATGATGATGATGATATGATAACAGTTTTACAGTAGCCCTAGGAGAAGTAAAATTGATCCATGCACTGTTCCTATTGGGATGCACAGCAGCTGGGAAAATAAGGTGTGGGGGATTACGAGGCCTGCATACTGGCTGCCTTTATGGGACAAGCAATTACATGGATACACATATGCTAAGAGTGTAGTAAATAAATTTTCTGAATTTGAAGTATTGGTTAGATTATCAGGTGTGGATATATATTATATCTTCTATATCAGGGATATCAAAAACATGGTGTCACTCAGATACAGGATTTGAATATGAAGAGGGCAATCTTTATAGAAAAGAGAAGAGAAAGAAGTTTTGCTTTTGATTAAGAAATTTATAAACTCTCTAAGGTGGTCAGTGTAATGTTGAGTCAGGTTGGTGTGACATAAGCACTGGAAAAAGTAAAAATTGAGTAGGGGTATGTTATTGGCTAAATGACTCTGTGTATAATGAAGAGGTATATAAAACAAATAGTGGGCCAATTAACCAGAATGTTTTGTAATGGGAGACTAACTTTGCAAATATTGATTTGGAACTTGAACCAGTCACTCACACTTTCTGGATTTTTTGGCTGACTGCTTTTTACATCAGGATGTGAGAGAAGAGACAACTGAAAAAAACAGTGCTATCTGTCATTAACAATTGAATATTAACATCAATTAACATTAAATTAGGTTTTTTAGTTTTATATGAAGTATAAATGGATAGCAGGACAGTGGGAAAACAAATTTTATAATTGGAAATGCCGGAAATTACTTCGGTTTCCACATTGGACTTGAGCAGGACAAAAAAAGAACACGGCCTGCCATTAACAACTGAATAAAGTTTTTCATTTTCTTTATATGAAGTATAAATAGATGGCAATACAGTGGGAAAACAAATTTCATAATCAAAAATGCTGATTTTCCGATCACCACAACATCCGACTGAAAGATGACTAAAAAAAAAAAATAGTGCCACTTGCACTTAATAATTGAATATAAACGTGGATTTGGCTTTTCATATTGTGTATATGAAATATAAATAGGCAGTAGTACAATAATTGCACTAACACAGCAAAAAAATACATCTCTTAATTGGAAACACTGATGGGTGTACCGGACGTAACATTGAACTGCAAAGGGTTAATTGCTTGGACCAGATGACCACTACTCAATCCCTTTCTTTATATACTCGGTCACAATGCAAAATATTATAATACTAGTGTTTATGTATTAACATCCGTGACTGCCATGAGCTGATCTTTTGATGTGATCCCACAGTTATATATTTGCAAGAGACTAAATCTACAGTTTTCTCCCAATGTCAAAAACTATACATAGACAAGACAGAAACTCTGTGTACTCCACACATGGAGGTTGGTATCTTAGTGGATTGTAGAAGCCCTCCAACCATATTCCCTTCACACTTCCTTCGAACCAGATGCCATTAATATTATACTTGATATTGTGCTAACTGTTTTCTCCCCCCCCCCCCAAGACTTCGAGGAACTTGTTCAATTCCATCTCCATTCTGTTTATTTGGAGACTAACAACTTCCAACCCTTATGGCGGGGGGGGGGGGGAGAATCTCAATTAAATAAAATATAAAAATTAATAGAATCATTCCTCAACATTTCTAGACATTCTTTACTAAATACTGGGTCCTGTACTTATATGCATCTCCCTACAGTATCAATGTCAGCCATTGATTTCTATATATGTTTTGCTAACTTATATCCATGTTATCCAAAATCACTAGTCTTCAAGCTATAATATTATATAAGCAATGATTTATTGAACGTTATTCTGTAGAGGTAGGGAAGTCATAATCCCACTGTATAATGCAATTGTAAGACCTCATTTGAAAAAAAAGATATATAGCTTCTTGAAAGGGTCCAAAGACAGGCAACTCGAATGGTGAAATTGGCAGAAGAATGACCATATGAGGAAAGACTCCAGTTATGTGGGCTACAGAGCTTGGCAACCAGGCACTTCAGAGGTGACATGATTACGGTTTATAAGGCTTTGAGAGGGAGTATTAAAATGAATGAAGGTGGAATTTTCACTGTGCTAAAGAATTCCAGAATTGGGGGTCATAAATTCAAATTTCAGGGGAACAGGTTTAGATTAGATTGTAGGAAGTTTTCTTTTAACCAGCTGAAGTAAGTGGAACCAGTTGGAACAAGTTGCCCTCTCAGGTAGTTGAGGCTGACACTTTGAATAAATTCAAAAGTCAACTGGATTCTTACCTCTGGGAGGAGGAGAGCATATAATTTATGTTTTGTTTTCTTATCTACCTAAAAAAAAAAAAAAAATAAGGTTTTTTTTTTTTTTTTGTGAATACTATTACTGTTACAAACATGAGGTTTTTCACAAAAAGATCACACAAAGAGGAAATTTCCAAAGCAGATTGCAAATTTAAATTACTATTTCACTTGAACAAATTGACCAGTGTCAATCTGTTTACTCTGTTGCAGAACATATCATACATACGTTCTTCAACAGGGCGCTGGCGCCTCCGTAGCCAAGTGGGCAGGAGCGGCAGTGTGGCACACGCTTCTTGATTAGACCGGGGTTCGAGCCTGTGACCACCGAATACAGAGGATGCAGAAAGGTCAGGGAATGACCACCACATATCCCCGGAGCAATATGGCCTTAGTTGCTAATGCTCCTAAAAACCAAACAACAACAACAGGGTGCTGACTCTCTTTGCAAGTTCCAGCTGTGAATTTAAAGCTCCAGAAAGATCAATGTTTTGCTTTTTTTTTTTTACTCAGTTGCCATATTATATTGTACTTTATAAGTAGCTTTATAGTTCTAGTTACGCTTGTTATTTTTAATTTAGATAATTTTTGTAGGTTATTACTTAATATATGTAAAACCGTTGTTTCGTTTGAATCTTGCCATTGTTTTCATATAGAGTGAGTGGTAGGTAATTCAGATTTTGAACTGTGGTATATAGGTAGCTCTAATGTAAAATTAGATAGCATAATACGTATCACTGCATTTAGGAATCTATTTGATAGTGTAGTATTGATAATTAATTAAATTTATTAATCTTATTAATTTTCATTGTTAATTTCACTGTCAAGTAGCAGTAGCACTATGACTTGGGGGAGAACCGAGGGGGGGGTTGTTCTCCAATGCATCGCAGCCTAAAAAACTGTGCATCTTGTGAATGTTTGCAGAACTCTCTGGAACAGGACATAATCTAGCCAAGGAGGATGTCTGTGTGTGTGTTCTACGTGCAGAGAATGTAAAGAAATTAGGCCCAACTCTGTGTTCTGATGGGCACTTATGAGAGTTTGAAGAGTCTGGTAGATGCCCTTGGGTGACCCATCAATCTCAGAGCAATCTCCAAGGCAGAATGTGCTAGTCCCACAGGAGTTATTGATAGTTACTCTATTATCAGGGAGACAGGTAATGTATTATGTAAAAAGGAGAGGTGGAATAGGACCGAGGTATACCTGCCAGCAGCAAAAGTTGCTGTTGTAGAACAGATATCATCTTTTAAGGGCAAAATGGTTGATATTGTTGTATGCATTGGCACTAATGACATTAAGAGTAGGAGATCTGCACATTTACTTAACAAGTACAGGTCAGTGCTGAAAAAAAGTTGCGAATTAGGGTTTAATGTGAAAGTGTTGGCAATTCTGCCCAGACACGATAGGAGGGAGCATATGAGAGAGCCTTGTCGATCAATTTGGCCCTGGAGAGATTGTGCAAGGCTCAAGTGGTAGAATTTCTTTCAGCCTCATCTGTGCTTGTTGACAGGAGAGACCACTTCTACAGGGATGAGGCACACTTAAATAGAAAGGGTGCAAAAATATTTACTGATGTTATTGAGGCAGCATTAGGTGGGTTGAAAAACTGCTAGCTTGGGGGGGGGAATACACAGACTAAAAAGTTAATAGTAGCCACAGGCAGAGGTGAAAGGGATTCTTGCACTGCTTCTATTAAAATGAGCAGTGGCCTGAAGGGTAGGGTGCTGGGTGTTCAAGGACCGGTGGGAGTAATCTTAAACAAATAAATACATGGGCTGTGTTAGGGTGACTAAGAATTAGAATAGGTGCATGTATACTTGCATGTACACCAATGCTAGAAGTATAGTAAATAAATTTGATGAATTTGAAGTGCTGTTCAAGACATCAAAAGTGGATATTGTTGGAATACCAGAGACATGGTGTCAAACAGATATAAGTAGTACAGAACTGGAATTTGGGGAGTACAATGTGTACAAAATGGATAGACAGGATAGGAAGGGAGGAGGAGTTATGCTGTTAATTAAGAAACACATAAAATCTAAGGAAGTACATCCAGTTGATGTAGATGGCCAGTGCAATGTTGAGTAAGTTTGGCATGACATAAGCACTGGGAAAGCAAAAATGTGAGTAGGAGTGTGTTATAGACCTAATGACTCTAATGAGTAAAATGAACAATTGTACAGAGAAATAGAATGGGCCAGTAAATCAGAGAGTCTTATAATGGGGAATTTTAACTTCCCAGATATTAACTGGAACTTGTGGATTGGTCACTCGCACACTAGCAAGACTCTTGTGGATTTATTGAATGGTTGTTTTCTGAAGCAGCATGTTTGAGCTGCAACCAGAGAAGATGGTACTTTTGATCTGGTTATCAGCAGTGATTATTCATGTGAAAAGAATTTACAGATAAAGGAACCACTAGGTGGCGGTGATCACAGTGTACTGATGCAGGAGTTACTTAAAGATATGATTACCATGAAGGATAAAGGAGAGAGTTTTTGCTGCTATAAAGGTGATAACAGTGGGACCAACTGATGATGTCACCAACAGCACAGTCAAAGTGTGAAGCATTCAAGGAACTAATCGTGGCAGCTACTAGGCTTTTCATACTGATTAAGAATATTGTTCAAAGTTTAGGCCTAAATTGATGTCAGATGAACTAATGAGACACATGGCAGAGAAGAATATAAATTAACATGTGACACAGAAGCCTATGGTAGATATAAGCTAGTCTGTGATCAAGTCACAAAGGAGGTTAGGCAAGCAAATGCAGATTATGAGAAGTTTTTGGCAAAGGATGCTAAGAAAAACAGCGAGGACTTCTTTACTTATATAAACTCTAGTAGAAGTTAGGAGATGAGTGGTTTGGCTGTTGATGATCTTGCTCAGATAGCTGATAATCTGAATGAATATTTTACATCTACATTCACACATGAGGAGTTATTAAGGGAGGAAAATGCTAGAAGTTTATCAAACTGTAACAGGGTGCTTAATGATTTTGTAATAACTGAGAGTAAAGTAGGGGAGAAATTTTTGAAATTAAACACACAAAAGGCACCTGGGGTGGATGGGATCTATCCAGTAATATTAAAGGAGGCAGCAAAGCAACTAAGCAAACCCTTAGCAATAATTATGAGAGCATCCTTGAACTCAGGGGAAATCCCCACTGACTGTAGACGTGGAAATTTATCTCCAATTTACAAAGGGGGATCTATGGGTGACACGAGTAATTACAGACCAGTTAGTTTAATATCTGTTCCAGGGAAAATAATGGAGTCATTGGTTAAAGATACATTGCAGAATCATCTGGACATGGCTACAGTAATAATTCAGACACAGCAAGAGTTTAAGGGAAAGTCTTGTCTGACAAATTTGATTGGATACTAACATGTGGTTACAAAGGAACTGGGTGTAAAAAATTTATTGATATCATATACTTGGATTTCAGTAAAGCTTTTGACACTGTTGCACATGGAAGACTACTGTACAAATTGGAGCAGAGTGGTATTAAGGGTAAGTTGCTACAATGGTTAAAAGGATGGTTGAGTGGTAGAAGACAGAGGGTGGTAATCAATGGGTGCTGCTCTTCGTGGACTAAAGTTATTAGTGGACACAGGGTTCAGTGTTGGGTTCACTGTTTTGTATATTTATCAATGATATTGATGAAGATATATCTGGCTTAGTGTCAAAGTTTGCAGATAATACAAATGTTGGCAGGATTGTTAATGACAGTAATGGCACTGTGCTACTGCAACAGGATCTAGAAAATTTGGGGAGATGGGCTGAGAAGTGGCAACTGAAGTTTAACATTGACAAATGCAAAGTACTGCATATGGATAGAAGTAACCCCACAGAGAAATGCATCAACTGTGTGGCACTACACTTAGGGTGGTAGTAAATGTAAAAGTAAATCTGGGAGTCATTATGTAGTCAGATATGAAGTTTTCTGAGCAATGCAGACAGGCTGACAGAGCAGGTCATAGGGTATTGTGAATGATATACAGAAATTTTGCTAGTAGGGAAAAGGAGGTGATTATCCCTTTTTATAAGCAATGGTTGGGCCATGCCTTGAGTACTGCATACAGATCTGGAGGCCACATTTTAAGAAGGATGTAGATTTGCTTGAGCATGTACAGAGAAGGGCAACAAGATTGGTGAGGGGAACGAAGGGGTCCTCTTACGAAGAAAGGCTTAAGTTCTGCAAATTGCAGTGACTGGAGACTAGGCACTTGCAAGGGGATCTGTTTGAGGTGTATAAGGCTTTGAATGGGTTGAGCACACTGAATTCTGATGGGATTCTTCTGCTTGTTCAGATTACAATTCTGACGAGCATAAATTCAAATTGAAGAAAGATAGTTGCAGAATAGATGTGTGAAAATTTGCCTTTAGCCAGCAGGTAATTAATTGCTGGAACAAGCTTCCATTTGTCACTGTGGGAGATGATAGCTTAAATTCAAGGAGGAAGTGGACAAAATTTTAAGAGAGAATGGATGTGTGAGATTGGTGTTTTTTTTTTTTTTTTTTTTTTTGGCTGATGCTATATAAGATCATACTCTTGCTTTCTTGCATCACATGCCTCCATTACTACTATATCAGAGTAGACAATTTTAATTCATATATTAAACTAGAAAATTATTAATGCATGCAATAATGCATTAAGAGCAGGAATCTGTTTTCATAGATGTCCTACCATGGACAGTCACCAAAGTCCTACCGCTGTCATATTATGAACTGGAATGAATTGTCTTCTTTCCACAAAATTGCGAATTCTCTGAGAGAAGCATTTTCCCAATTATCAGCAATAACTACATATGATCCATCCCTTCAAAAAATTAAAACTGCAGTAAAAAATTGTTAAGTACTCATAAGTTTTAATATACGCCATTTCTCCCTTATATCAAACTCCTCACACTGTTTGGTTTAAGGAAATAAATAAACCAAACATTAAATTTATATGCTCTTCCCATTACCTTCTTACAATTTATGATCATTCTCATTTTGAGAAAAATAAATTATCTATATAGAGGCAAAATTCTGCCATCCGCACTACCAATTTTGCAAACAACCCCACATAACCTTTAAACAACCTCACGAAACCAGTCACCCCTCCCACCTCTGTGGTTCCCCCACCATGGAGGCATGTGTGGCAGTATGATAGTTTCACCTTGCATTTGTACTAATTAAACTCAAAGAAATGCAACAGTTTCCTTTTAATTAAGAAATTTAATATGAGGTACTGTATTGTGCTTTAATATTTGTATTAATTTATGAACTTGTTATAGTAATCCCTGAAAAATTTAAAGATTTGTTTAGTTTAATACGCTGACCGGGCTAGCCCGGTGGGTAAAGTGCCTGCCTGGCAACCCAAAGGTCGTGGGTTCGATTCCCGCCTCGGGCTTGGATCAAAGTACTGCAAAAACCTTGGGAGGTGCATTATGGCCACAGAAGCCTATGCGCCAACAACTACAAAAAAAAAAAAAAAAATTAGTTTAATACTAAGAAAAAGTTCTTAAAAGATTTCCTCTTTTGGTGAACATAAAAAAAAGTTTACTTTCATATTTACTTTTTTTACTTATGATATATATAGCCACTGCTTTTCCTTGCATGAAATAAATAACAGTTTTTGTTTCTTTGAAAGAAGACTGTTGCAAGTTCTTCTTAGAGTATTATGCTTCCCTCATATTATTTAAAATATCCTTAAAACTTTAGCATTTCAGGGGATGGTTTCTCAGTTGTCTTAAGTGTGTGTCTTTTGCTGTACCTCGAATATGTGGATAGCCTACAAACTATCACGATAACTGCTACTTTTGCATGGTGGGTATATCAAAGTTTAAAAAGTCTGTGGATTGATAAGTTATAGTGCATCCTCCTGCACACATCCTCTGTTTCTCCAGTGCCACACAATGAAGACCTGCCAATTGCTAATCTTCCTTCCAGAGAAGGGTCTTCAGAACTGGATGACGAATCCAGCAGGATAATTGGGATTAAACCTCAGAATCCGTTCAAATAAAGCACCCCATTTCCCTAATCAAAAGAATTGGATTATTTAGTGAGGAACATGGGTCTAACCGAATCCAATGCAGAGCTTCTGACATCTTGTTTAAAAGAGTGGAATTAAATTTATTGGATCCCAGCTGCAAAACTTACATATACTGAAAAGGGCATGTCACTTATGTATGTTTTACACTGTTGGAGAACCCTGTGCTGTTGTTTTAATTTGATTGGTCTTTATGAAGAAATTGATATCAATCAATTCAAATGAGTGATATAGTTTCATGCACACAGTTCAAGTAAAAATTTAAAAGTTGTGTTGATTCACAATGGAATATACACTGATTAATTCCTGTTATACATACTTTTAATGTTAAAGAAGACTACAGAATGTGAAGCATGTGGTAGAGTTGACTGAATGTGACTAGTATAAATGGATTGGCAATGTGGTTTCAATAAGTTCCCTTGAAAATTTAATTTAGCTCCCTCTGCAATGGCATACAATCCCTTGGTTTTAAAACAGTTTGTTTCTGCTACTCCGAATTAACCTGGAACTGGTTATTAAACTATGTTAAAGCACTGAATCCTTAAGGGGGATGCCTTCAGTGTGCAATTCCCTAAATTTTTTAATGCAAAAGTGAAAGGTTCATATGTATTGGGTTACATGTTAAGCAGATGCTAACTTCACAAGAAATAGAAAACAAAATGAATGATGCCAAGCAAAATGCGTGACAGTCATTTTACTTAGTAGTGAATGACTTTCGGGTAAGAGAATTACTGGCACTCTCACCAGAGGTATAACAAGAGATTCCAAGATGTAGTCGTTAGAGAAAAGGTATTGCTAACTCTATTGGTTCTTGGTTCCGGATAATCATGCTGACAACAAAAGACAGACATTCAAATGTACATTTTTGAGGTGGTGTTTTTTTTTTTTTTTTTTACTAACCTGCTGGGGGGGAGGCTTGTTGTAGAAATATAATAAACAATTTATAAATTATATGTTATAGCTATCAGCTTTCCATAATTCAATTAATTTTGTTCACAGGTTATTATATTATATTAAATATTCTCTCTTTTCTCTCTAGACTGTGTATGTATCCATGTCCTCCCAAACTATGTATGTTCAAGGCTTAGAACCTCTAGGAGAAACAGTGGAAACTCCAATAAAAGTCCTAGATTGTGATACTATAGCTCAACTCAAGGAAAAAGCCCTAGATGGTATATATAGAAATACACCATTCTCGCAGAGACCCAGTAAAGATGGTTTAGACCTTGGTTAGTATAGTTGAAAAATTTGATTATTTGTTATGTGTTAATTTAATATGTGAATTTACTCCAAAAAAAATCTTCAGTCGTTCAGGAACTGTCATCTTTTATGCATAAGCTAATTTAATTAGGTATATGTCACTAGCCAGATCACTTATTTCTTTCTCTGGAATTTGAACTCTTCCTGCAATGTGCTCCTGACCAACCACCTAATAATGAGTTGATTCTGGATGGCATGAATATTATGAGATTAGGAAAGAAATGTGAGGATACGACTTGCCATGCTACGTGAAGAACATGATCAATGTGGCCCAGTACATTGATCAGTGTTAATTCCCACAGTCTGGTCAACTTCATTCTGCTGATGCATGAATGGGATTAGGATTTGTGGAATTGGTGAAACAGGTTTTGAGGACAGTCTTCTGAATGATCTGCAAACCATATCTGCACACATCTGGCATCATGGCATGGTGCTCTATCCTATTGAAAGATGGCATTGTTGCACTTATATATCAGAAGATGCAAATACCTATGATGAAAGATTTCTCAGAATTTTCCACCATAATCCTGCACTGTCTGAATTTGGCATTCTGGTTCATTACCTTATCTTCTTGTAACATGCAATGTCCACTAGGTGTGATGATGATGTTAAGGGAGTTACAGTTTGTAAGACCAGAACCTATTTGAAAAGTTGAAACTATTACTCTGTATAATGATCTAGGATATCTTTTGATTGATTGGCTTTCTGTTTCATCCAGAAAAGATCATTATGGTTTGGATCCATACTTTTGTTTTCCAGGATACATTGAACAATTGGGGGAACTCTAATGGTATACAGTAATTCAGCAGTTATTTTGAGTAAATTTTCACAAAAACTTATTTTAAGTTGACTCCACCCATTGGTTCCCTTTTCTGATCTCCTGAATAAGTTATAGTCTAGCAATTATTTTTTATATGAAGTTTTCATTAAAGTAGATAGTTAGTTAATGTACACAGTGCATTATTTCAGGCATGTTAGATTTTTATTTCTTTTTATTCCTAATAATTGAATTTTTTCTTTTTCTGTAATTAATAGAAGTAAAAAGCAAATAACTCATTATCTTGTTACCAGTTCGGTACTAATTCATTAACTAATGTGTAAAAGTAATTGCTTTAACTTCACTCCCAACACATATTAATCACATGCAAAAATGCAATGTATATTCAGGCTCTGGTTTAATAAATTAAACTGTCGCACTATAGACGCCGCACTATAGACTGTCGCACTATAGACTGTCGGCCATAGACGCCGATGCGCCTAAAAAAATTCTCAAACAACAATAAATTAAACAATCGTCAATCATCAATGCATTTTACAATTTTGCACTTAATTAAACAATCACAGTCAATCATCAATGCACTTTACGTATTTCTTCCTGGATTTTAATAACAATTGAAATATAACATATATTTCACATTTCTGGTGTGATTATTATAACAAGCAAATTGTAATAATTTATGATTTATATATTTAGTAAACATTTGAAAAAAAAAGAGCAAAAAGCAACTTTTATACACAAACAGAGCATTTCATTTCCACACATCTGACAATTTGCCCATTTCATTCCTCCAATCAGTGCACTGCAACAAACATAATATCCAATATTCAGCTACAATATATTCTATATGAATAGGCTATGTGATATGTATGGGAAATATTAATTTTCAGATTTCTATTGGTCTGATTTTAAGAACATTTGGGATGACAAATCTTTGCTTGGTAGATTCTTTGGTTTTGTTTTCATATTTTAATTTTGTCTACTAGAGAGTAGTAATGTATCCATGTACTTTGTTGTTGCTGTTATTTGGTTTTTAGGAGCATTAGCAACTAAGACCATATTGCTCCGGGGATATGCGGTGGTCATTTCCTGACCTTTCCGCTTCCTCTGTATTTGGTGGTCACGGGCTCGAACCGCGGTCTGATCAAGAAGCGTGTGGTATGCACTGCTCCTGCCCACCTGGCTACGGAGGCCCCCATGTACTCTGTGATTTATTTTTGCCCTTGTGTAATTGTCTAGTTTTACTAAAATGTTCTACGATAATTCTCCCTTAAAATGTTGGGAACATGCAGAGTGAATACTTTTCTGTAAGTATTGTTTTCTCCAAATGCAACAGATATTATCTATCAACAGGTAGATACCACTTTCAAACACAAAGTGTTATTTAAAATGTCTTTCAGTTTCAGTGTTTGTTTTTGTAAATAGCAATAATTAATAATTTTGTTCTTTTTATTTACTACATATATTGTCAGGATTTTCTTAATTAAGGTCCCATAACAATTTTCAATAATCAGTACTGTGCAATGAAACAAAACAAGTGTTTATAGGGTATGTAACTAAAGAAAATAATTCTAAAAAAGTAATTTATTGCATTTCATAATGACTTGTCATTTCCACTGCTTCTTTTAACATGCTTTAATTATTTGTTGTTAATTTAAAAAAAAAAAAAAAAAAATTTTTTTTGGGATGCCTTATGGCACATTCCAACAGGAAAATGTATTTGTATTAAAAGTTTTCCAGATTCTAATTTCTAAAAATTGGACAATACTTTTTGCCAAACTTTAGAAATAATATTGATTACGGGTACCCACAGGCATTTGTAATCATAATATTTTCATCACAAAACCCTTTTCCTGATCACTTTGAACCCAATCAACCATTTCCTTGAGGAAGTATTGGTATGTTGATTGCATTCAAAAGAGTAAAATTTTTTTTAAGTGATTGGAGCAGATTATGCTGACATACATATTGTGTAGTTTCTGTAATGGCAAATGTAGTACTGCCCATTGATGGCTTTGAGAAAGAGGCTCCACAGTGTGGCATCAGCAGACTGTCATCCTCAGTGGAACACAGTGTATCAAGTGAACATTTTTCATATGGTAATAACCATATGCAAAATTTTCGCTTGATAAAATCACCATACACTAAAATTTGAATTAAAGATACTTCAGGGTGTCTCAAACTTTCATTGTAAAGTTAACGTATGCCACTTGTCAAAGGTTTACATTTTTTTTTCTTTAATGTGATTAGTTAATTTATATAACTTCTTAATTACATCTTATATTCAGACAGTGCAGTGGGATATCCTTTCAAGTATTTTAAATATCCAACATGTTTAAAATTTGGCAATGCTCTCGCTCTACATTTTTTTATGCTTGCTCTTTCATACTTTTTAGCTTACAAAACATGCAATTTGGCCTATAAAAATCATCACCTGACTTAAATACACTTATACAAACTTTCCAAGTCATGTAATAGATGCAGAATAACTTATGTAACTTATTCCATTCTTTTACAAAGAATGGAATAAATAACACTACTAACATACATGAATTAGAAAAATTTTTATTCCACTTGTCCAGTTGCATTCTAGCAACAGCCTACCATTGAAATCTGAGATAACGTGGTAGGTGCCCATCGTTAGCCCCTACTACTTGTGCAGGGTTGACTGACTGCTTTCATGTATGTAGTTCTTGTGAGTGGTCTTTCATTCACTCCTACTGCTGGAAGATGAACTATTTATTGTTCAATTATAGATTTGGTTCCAGCATAATGGAGCACTTCTGCATTATGAATGCATAAAAGCTTGGATAAGTGTTTCTCTCAGCAATGAATTTCTCATTGAAAACCTACATACTCTCCTAACTTAAACTAGTTTGATTTTTACTTTGAGGGCACCTAAGTGATTGCAAATAACTTATGGATAAGACTGAAGGTAAGTAACGAAGTTCTGCTACTTTATCATGTTAACACTTGAAATGCTTAACATCATAAATTTTAAAAAAATTGCAACTTTAACAGTGATTACACAATGCTTTTGTATACTAACTACAAACAGAATAGAAAATGGGAAACCATAAAAGGTACAGATAAGTACTAATCATGGTTTTTTATTATTATTATTATTATTAGCTATATGGTGCAAGGAAGCCTGGGGCTTATGCTGCACCAGCCAAAAAAACAAAATCCCAAATTACCCTATTACCCTGAGAGAGAGAGAGAGAGAGAGAGAGAGAGACAGAGAGACAGAGAGAAAAGTAGAAGGGAATCACCAAGAAAGAGAAGAATGATGATATCCAGCTCAGGACCCTGGGTGTGCCAAGCCCATACTCACCAGATGTGAGCCCCCGGGGTTATGTAAGTAGAGATAGGCGACCGGGCTAGCCGGATGGGTAAAGTGCCTGCCTGGCAACCCAAAGGTTGTGGGTTCGAATCCCGCCTCGGGCTTGGATCAGCGTAGAAAATGCAAAAACCTTGGGAGGTGCAATATGGCCACAGAAGCAAGAAGTCACATACCAAGAAGCAAAAAAGAAGATACCATTATTTCCAGCAGTAAGAACATATGCAGCAGCTGCAACAGCAGTATAGAAAACAAAAGTAACTGCATCACAAACTGACATCTCAGTCCCTCCTAACATGGCACATTATAGCCTTAGTTGCTAATGCGCCAATAAAACCCAAGAACAACCAACCAACCCTCCTAACATCTCAATAGCACATTGGGCATGTACTCTGCTCTTAACAAACGAAACCAAAAAGTGACCAAGCAATAAATATGCCCATTATAATCCCACCAGATGCTGAAGACCCAACACCAAAAAGCAGTGCAAATCCTACCAAACCTGTAGACAGAAAACAGAAAAATATTGACACTATGGAAATCGATGAAAAGGAACAAGATGAACCAGTCCTGTAACTTTATGCAACTGATGACATGGACAGTGGTGGTCGACCAAGTTTCCCTAGAAAATAAAAATTCAAAACAGATCGGCTCAAACAGGCAGCCCATCGTCAGCCATCTGACCCATTTATAAAGTCCAAATAATGAGTACACTTCTTCAGTGGAATTGTCGTGGCATTCAAAGCAATCTTAACGATATCAAAGATCTGATTTCCATCTAAGCTCCTGCAAGTATCTGTTTACAAGAAACAAACCTAACTCCACTCATAAGTATTTCAATCAAGCACTACAACATATAGATAGGCAAGATCATAAAAACACAACTGCTCATGGAGGAGTCGCCATTTTGGTCGACTCTAGTATTCCATCCAGGCATATCCAGCTGCAGACATCCCTTGAAGCATTGAAGCAGTTGCGGTACACATTGTGACTGAAATTACCTTGACCATTGTTTCAGTCTACCTTCCACCTAACCATACATATACGCTGCAAGACCTCGAGGACTTAATTGACCAATTACCATCTCCATTCTGTTTGATGGGAGACCTTAATGGGCATCATCATTTGGGGTTCACTTCAAACAGACAAAAGAGGACACATAATCGAAAAATTTCTAGATAGCAGGAACTTAACACTCTTAAACACAGGTACTCGCACCCATGTTCATTTGCCAACAGGGACTACCACTGCCATTGATCTCAACATCTATTCCTCGGCTCTTTCCTGTTCTTGACTGGTCAGTTTTCAGTGATCATTACCTAGCCATTTGTCACCTATTAACAAATTACGTTCCGCAAGCTATAAGAGGTAAAAAATGGAAATTTTGCAAAGCAAACTGGGAAAAATACCAATATGCTGCTTCTCTAGATGAGAAAACCATATGACACTCTGATATAAATAGTGCTGTTACATATGTCACAAATCAAATGATCTGTGCAGCAAATATTGCAATACCAAAGACAACTAATCAGTACCATAAACATTACAAACAGTGGTGGAATGAAGAATGCTTGGAAGCAAAGAAAGACAAAAATAAGGCTTGGAATCAATTCAGAAAGTTCCCCACCACCATTAATCTCGTAAAATATAAGAAAGTCAGAGCAAAAGCACGTTATATTCGTCAGAAAGAGTCCTGGATATCTTTCGCTAGCAAAATTAATAGAAATACGGATGCTAGGATTATCTGGAATAAAATTAGACAACTCTCAGGCAAATATTCAACAGTCCCGAAACTGATCATAAGCTAGAAAAGTCGTGACATGACTGAACCAGAAAAGGTTGCAAACCTACTAGGAGAAAGCTTTGAGGAATTGCCGGCAACATCATCATACAGACCAATCTTTCAAACGTATAAAGCTCAAATCGAAAAATACAAAATGAACTTCCATGCAACTCAGGATATTTCGTACAACCAACCGTTTATCATAAATGAGTTACATAAATCCTTAGCCAAATCAAAACAAAGTGCAGCAGGTCTGGATGGAATCCACTATCATATGATAAAACATCTCACCGAAAATTCCTTATGCATGCTTTTACTACTTTATAATAGGGTATGGGTATACCTTTAGGACACATATCTAGACTCTTGGTAGCATTCATTTGTGCTGGCCATTCGAAAACCAAGGACGGACCACTCAAATCCATATAATTATCATCCTATTGCCCTTACTAGCTGTCTTGGAAACCCTTAGAAAAAATTGTGAATGATTGGTTAACATGGTTACTTGACTCACACAATCTCCTTAGTCCTGGTCAATTCAGTTTTCAGAAAAACAGATCAACAATAAATATAATGACAAAAGCTGAAGCAAACATACTCAATGCCTTCTCCAAAATGAACACCTTGTTATGATATGCCTCAATATCAAAAGGGCTTTTCAATATCGAGGAAAATCATAACATATCATTTCAATATTGAACTTCATGTCTAAAAGAACTTTCCAAATCCACTATGATTATATTCTGTCTCATACAATCAAGAACAGGGGGTACCCCAAGGCTCATTCCTCAATGCAACCCTTTTTGCTATCAAAATCAATCCTATCACAGAAGTTATTCCAGAAACAGTAGATACATATCTATATGCCAACGACCTCACAATTTCATGCCACCCACAGAATATGTGGACAATTGAGAGACAGCTTCAATATGCTATAAACAAAGTAGAGTCCTGGTTAGGGTGACCATATTTTTTTTAGAGAAACTAGGACATTCCCATTTTTAAAAAGAGGACAAAACTAGGATGTTTTAAACTTTTTTATTAAAAAAAAATTATGAGCATTATATGATTTATTGATAAAATAGAAATTTCTTCTGATAAAATAAAACAAGACATTCTTTTAAAAATACACTTAATACTTTTAAAAAAATTAATATTTTCTAAGATTTTCGGCTGTTTAGTTATTTGATCTTAAAATTTGTGGCATTTCTTTTCCATATTATGTGTAGTAAACAATAAGCCTTTATTTACTTCAAACTGTAACAGGTTTCTTCCCTTTTGGTCATTGAATGTTCATCAATGAAGACCGAATATAGAAGGAATAAATACTATAATTTTTAATAATTCAGAACTTAATTCTAAAGTTTGACAAAAAAACACATTCCTTATGCAGTAGTTCACCAATTTATTTTTTCCATGAATTTTATAATATGAAATTAACTGAACAGCCTTGAAGGGTGACTATATATTTTTTATGAAAACTAGGATAGCAGAGGAAGAAATTAATTTTTAGGAAGAATACAAAAATAGGACTATACTTTTTTTTTTATCGAAAAAGATAAAAAACAGAAAATAGTGGCAAAATAAAATACATCTTGTTGACGTAAAAATTAAATAGGTATTCTTTTAAAAAAACATTTAATAATTCATTGAAATTAATATTTGCTTGAAGATAAAATTTCTGCTAAAATTTTTGGTTTATTAATTATGTGGTTGTAAAATTCTTCACATGCCATTTGCATATTATATATAGTAAATAATATTCCTTTAACAGCTTCAATTTTTAATTGGTTTCTTTCCTTTGTCCACTGACTATTTATCAATGAAAATACACGTTCAACATTTGCATTATGGCCAAATACACAAAAGATGAATTGTACAATTTTTAGTAATGCTGAAGTTAATTCAGAAGTTTTACATTGTTTAAAAAACATCACCCATTTCTCATTTGCAGTTAATGTATTCCATTTGTCATTTTCTTGTTGCGTTTCCAAGAATAACTTTAAATTATGCCATTAATCAAAGTTTTACATCATCGACTGTGACTCTCTTCTCACAAAGATATTCTAAGCAGGAATGAACATTGTCCCAAGAAGGAATTTCTGCCAAATCGATCCATTCTAAGATTCGAAACTCATCTAATGGTTTTAACCATGATTCAATATATTTTAAAGTACAGCCATACAAATTCTCGATTTGAACTCTAAACTGTGTGACTTCATTTTCCTTTGCCTTTTCTGTTGCAATTTTTAGTATTGAGCACACTTTTAACGGAAGAAATTTATTGGTTTTCCTCTCCTTGAGCAAATGAAAAACAGTCTTAAGGATTTTCTGCACTTCAATTATTGAAATACAGTCTCTTTCAATATGTTTTATATTTTCTTGAAAGACTGAAATGAATGAATGAATGAGCGAATGAAAGGTATGCCTTGTTCATATCATCTTCAAAAAATGCTTGCGATATTGCTGGTGAATCTTCCAGCGACAGAAAATAGGATTTAAACCCTTCATAAAGTTCTAAAATGTGATTTATGGCTGAAAAGAGAGATAACCATCGCGTTTTGGTATAGTATAAAGGTTGCTTATACTCTGTCTCTACAAAATTGCAAAAGTCCTTTAGTGATTCAACTCTCACAGTATAAATAGAGAAATGATTGTAGATTACCCTAACCAGCATTTCTATATTGACTGGTAGCCCATCAAAACTATAATGCACAGTATTATTTAAAACATGTGCTGGACAACCAATTCCAATTAATTTATCATTAAGCTTTTCTTTTAGTTTAAAATACACATTATTTTTTCCAACTCTTTTGACACCACCGAAGTTATTATTACAGTTATCACCAGAAAAAGAGATACATTTAGTTATAATGTTCTTTTTGGTTAAAATATCACATATCATATTTGCAATTGCGTGTGATTGCTCATTGGGTTGATTAATTATATCTAATAATTTACATTTAGTTCCACCGTTTTGATAGTCAAAGTACTGAATTAAAATTGGGAATATGTTCAGTGAACCATGATTGCTAGCATCTGTTGAAATGCTTATATATGGTATGTTCTTTAAATCATTCATTACAAGATCAATTGTATGTGGTCCAAAAATATTATTTATGATTGCCTCAGCCTTAGTCCTGCCACACAACATTTTTTGACAAATATGTGAATCAGGAAACATTCTTTTCATTAGCGGAATCCAACAATCCAGTGAGCGGTATGATTGGTGATGCATTACTGTATGATATGCTGCCAAGCCTTCAGAAGCTCTGATGAGTTTAACATCCTTGTTAGGTACAATAAATTTTTCCAAAACATTTGATGAAGCCGATGCACATCTGGTGTTACGCTTATGTTTTTCAGTGTTGAGATGTTCTTTCAAATCAAGTTTTCCTTTATTTGCAACAGAAATTAGCATTAGCATTAGTAGAGGCATATGATGCAAGAAAGCAAGCTTATGCAGCCTCAGCCAAAAAAAAAACTTCCACTTCACCCCTCCATTCATTCGAAATACCTGTCCATCTGAGCCTTAAATTTATTTAGGCTATCAACTTCTACAACAAGGGATGGTAGTCTGTTCCACCAACCAACTACCCGCTGGCTAAAGGCAAATTTCCACAAATCTATACTACATCTGTCTTTCCTCAATTTGAATTTATGCCCTCTCAGGTGATTATTCTGAGCAAGAGGAAGAATCCCATCAGCATGGAGCATGCTCAAGCCATTCAAGGCTTTATACACCTCTATCAGATCACCTCGCTGGTGCCTAGTCTCCAGACACTGTAATTTGCAAAACTTAAGCCTTTCTTCGTAACAGCAACCCTTTGTTCCATTCACTAATCTTGATTTGCCCTTCTCTGTACTCGTTCCAGCAGCTCTACATCCTTCTTGAAATGAGGCCTCCAGACCTGTATACAGTACTCAAGGTGCGGCCTGACCATTGCCTTATACAAGGGAATAATCACTTCCTTATCCCTGCTAGAAAAATTCCTGTATATCATTGACAAGACACCATGAGCTACTCTTGCAGCCCGTCTGCACTGCTCAGAGAACTTCATATCTGCCTGCACAACCACCCCCAGGTTCCTTTCATTCTCTACCACTGTCAGTGTAGTACCACAGAGTTGATACGTTGCTCTGGGGTTGCTGTTTCCCATATGTAGTACTTTACATTTGTCAATGTTAAACTTAATTTGCCACCTCTCAGCCCATCTGCTCAACCTTTCCAGATCCTGTTGCAGCAGCATAGTGTCAGTAGTGTCCTTAACAACCCTGCCAACCTTTGTATCAAATGCAAACTTGGACATTAAGCTTGATATACCATCATCAATATTATTTATAAATACAGAAAACAATAATGTACCCAACACTGAACCCTGAGGGACTCCACTAATAACATTAGTCCACAATGAGCAGTGCCATTGATTACCGCTCTCTGTCTTCTCCCCCTCAACCACCCTTTTATCCATTGCAGCAATTTGCCTCCAATGCCATACTGCTCCAATTTGTGCAGCAGTCTTCCATGTGCAACAGTATCAAAAGCCTTTCTAAGATCCAAGTATATAATATCAAAGTTATTCTTTGCATCCAGCTCTTTTGTGACTGCATCATAATATCCAATCAAATTGGTCAGGCAAGACTTCCCCTTGAGAAAACCATGCTGTGTCCGAGCTATAACTGAAGTCTTGTCTAGATGATCCTGCAGTGCTTCTTTAACCAGTGCCTCCATTAATTTTCCTGGAACAGAAGTTAAACTCACAGGCCTATAATTACTTGTGTCAGCCTTTGATCCTCCTTTGTGAATTTGGGGTCACATTTGCACATCTCCAGTCTATGGGTACCTCCCCCAAGTCCAAGGAAACTCTCATAATTATGGCTAAAGGTTTGCTTACCTCCTTTGCTGCCTCCTTTAATATAACTGGATAGATCCCATCCACCCCAGGTGCCTTTCTTGTGTTTATCTTCAACAATTTCTCCTCCACTTTACTCTCAGTTATTACAATATTATCTAGCTTACTGCCAGAGTTGAATACACCTCTGGCATTCCCCTCACTGAATAACTCCTCATGTGTGAATGTCGATGCAAAATATTCATTTAGTTTTGTTAGCTACCTGAGCAGGATCATCAACAGTTGAACCATCGATATCAAGTGGACCAATCTGATTCATCCCCTTCCTTCTCGAGTTTACATAAGTAAAGAACCCTGTTTTGTTTTTCTTTGCATCCTTTGCCAAAGATTTCTTCATAATCTGCCTTCTCCTTCATAATCTGCCTTCTCCTTGGTTACAGACCAGCTTATATCTATCATAGGCTTCTGTGTCACATGTTAAATCCCATGCATTTTTCTTCTCTGCCATGTGTCTCATTAGTTCATCTGACATCCATTTAGGCCTAAACCTTGAACAGTATTTCTTAGTTGGTATGTAAAGCCTAGTAGCTTCCAAGATAAGTTCTTTGAATGCTTCCCATTTTGAATTTGCTGTTGGTAACATCATCAGTTGGTCCCACTGTATAGAATTTAAATACTGTCTCAGACCATCATAGCCGCCTTTACGAAAGCAATAACCCTTCCCTTTGCCCCTGATGGTAGTTACCTCTTTGAGTAAATCCCACTTCAGCACACTATCACTGCCACCTAGTGGTTCCTTTATTTGCACACTATTATCACTGCACCTAGTGGTTCATTCTTAATGCATGAATAATCACTACTGATAATCAAATCAAGTATATTACTCCCTCTATTTGCCTCCCGAACATACTGATGTAGAAAATAATCATCCAATAAATCCACAAAAGTCTTGCTAGTGTGTGAGTGACCAACCCACAAATTCCAGTCAATATCTGGGAAATTAAAATCCCCCATTATAAGACTCTCTGATTTACTGGCCCACTCTATTTCCCTGTACATTTTCTTATTATACTCATCAGAGTCATTAGGCCTATAGCACACTACTACTCTCAATTTTGATCTCCCAATGCTTATGTCACACCAAACTGACTCGACACTGCAGTGTCCAGCGATGTCGACTGGCTTCACTTCCTTGGATTTTATGTGTTTCTTAACTAATAGCATAACCCCTCCTCCCTTCCTATCCTTTCTGTACACATTGTACTCCCCAAATTCCAGTTCTGCATTCCTTATATCTGTGTGACACCACGTCTCTGATATCCCAACAATATCCGCTTTTGATGCTTTGAGCAATACCTCAAATTCAACAAATTTATTTACCAAACTCCTAGCATTGGTGTACACGCAAGTATACATGCACCTGTTCCTATTCTTAGCTACCCTAACACAACCCATGTGTTTACTTGTACTGCAATGACTCCCAGAAGTCTCTGAAGCATCCTGCATCTTGTTTTCCAGGCTTCTGCTCATTCCAATAGAAGCAGTGCAAGAATCACTTCACCTCTGCCAGTGGCTACTGTTAATCTATTAGTCCTTGTATCCCCCCAAGCTAGCAGTTTTCCCACCCACCTAACACTGCCTTAATAGCATCAGCAAATATTCTTGCACCCTTTCTATTTAAGTGTATCCCATCCCTGTAGAAGCACTCTCCTGTTAACAAGTACAGACCAGGCAGAAAAAAATTCTATCCCTTGTGCCTCGCACAATCTTTCCTGGGCTAAATTGATCGACAAGCACTCATCATATACTCCCTCCTATCATGTCTGGGCAGAATTGTAGACAATTTCAAATTCAACCCGAATTCAAGGCTTTTTTTCAACAGTGACCTGTACTTGTTAAGTAATTCTGCCGGTCTCCTACTCTTAATATCATTAGTATGTAGTACCACATAGTTGGTATATTAATCTGGAATTGCTACTAACCATACGCAGTTCCTTGCATTTGTCAATGTTAAACTTCAGCTGCCACTTCTCAGCCCATTAACCTAATTTTCCCTAGACCTTGCTGCAGTAGCTCACCCTGATTACTGTCATTAGCCACCCTGCCAACCTTTGTATCATCTGTGAATTTAGACATTACGCCTGATATAACTTCATCAATATGAGCTTGGCGGCGCACACTGGATTCTGAGCTGGATATCATGTTTCTTGGCGACTCCTTTACTTTTGACACTCTCTCTCTCTCTCTCTCTCTCTCTCTCTCTCTCTCTCTCTCTCTCTCAGAGTAACTCGGGGAATTTTTTTGGCTGGTGCAGCATGAGCCTCAGGCTTCCTTGCACCATATGGCTAATAATAATAATAAACAATGAAAACAACAATGGCCCCAGCACTGAACCCTGGGAGATTCTACTAATATTATTCCACGAAGATCAGTGCCCATTAATAACCAATGTCTTTCTTAATCAACCATCCTTTTATCCATTGCAGTAACTTAATGCCACATTGCTTCAGTTTTTACAACAGTCTCTTATGTGCACAGTATCAAAAGCATTTCTGAAATTCAAGTATAGGAACTCCCCAACTTACGTAATACTCGACTTACGGAAATTCAACTTTACTCAAGTTTTTGCTAGCCAGTGCAAACTTAAAAAATTTGTGGAAACGTATTCTGCATCCCGTAGGAATAAATGGAGGTATCGGGAAATTATCATAATGTTGGACCCAATAACACTTTTTTTTTACCCAATAAAACAATAAAAACAATTTGCACTTTCTGTTTATTGGTCATTTTCTGTTAATGCAAGAAATTATAAAAGGGTACTAAACTCGATTTTATTAGGGTACTAAACTCGAAATTATAAAAGGGTACTAAACTCGATTTTATTGCATTTGCAATAATCCCGAAAACTGCAATTGTTTGGGTTTTTACGCTATTATGGTAAAATGTGTTTCCCTTCACTGAAATCTTCAATCACATAAAAAGCAAATTTTCAGAAACTTTTCTTCATTCCTATTTACGTATTACAATGATGAAGGGAAAGCAACCAACGAAAACTGCAAGTGGTGGTAGTGCCAGGAAAGGAAACAAAATTCATTTCGAAATGAAGATGAAAACGATTAAGAAGTAAGAAGCAGGACAAAGTTTGTCATCTGTTGCAAGAGAATTAGGTCTCGCTGCTTCAACAATGAATACTATTTTAAAGCACAGTGCGTGTATAAAATAACATGTCAAAGGATCAATGCACTTAAGATCAACAGTGATCACAAAACAGCATTCAGGTGCTATATCGAAGATGAAACAGCTGTTAATAATTTGGATGGAAAATCAGACTCAGAAGCAAGTGCCCCTGAGTCGAATGACCATTCAAACAAAAGCAACAAGTGTTTATAAAGATATTAAAGATAAGTATGGCAAACCCCAACCAAAGTTCATGGCAAGCAACGAGTGGTTTAATAGGTTCAAGCATCGCGCTGGTTTCCACAACGTTACAGTATGCAGTGAAGTCGCCAGTGCTGATTCTGCAGCTGCAGAGAAATTTTGTGATGTGTTGGAAAAAATTATTGATGAAGGTAGCTATTCAACGCAGAAAATTTTTAACGTTAACGAGAGTGCTCTGTATTGGAAAAAAATTCCGGATTGAACATTACATTGCCAAAGAGGAAAATACAATGCCAGGTTTCAAGGCATCAAAAGATAGGGCCACACTTTTGTTTTGTGCTAATGCAGCGGGAGATTACAGATTAAAACCACTGCTTGTGCTGCTTCATTCCTGAGGTTGAAAAATATTGTAAAGACAACAGTGTTCCTTTCAAGATTTTACTTCTATTAGATAATGCTCCTGGACATCCTACGCATTTAGATTATTTAATTTCGAACATGATTGTCATATTTCTCCAGCCAAACACGACTTCAATCATCCAACCTATGGATCAGGATGTTATTTCGAATTTAAAAGCATACTATTTACACACATTTGCTCAGGCATTGTCTGCAGTATATGATGAGAATAATTTTACGTTGAGAGACTTTTGGAAATCTTATAATATTTAGCACGCCATCTTAAACATTAATAAGGCCTGGACGGAAATTACTAAAAGTTGTTTAAATGGTGCATGGAAGATAATATGTGAAAGGCTTCATAGCATTTGAAAAAAGACTAATCATATGAAGAGGTTACAGATAAGATTGTAAAGGTTGCAGAACTACAACCTTTACAGATAAGATTGTAAAGGTTGCAGAACTACTTCAGTTGGAGGTTGATGCCAAAGATGTGGAGGAGTTAGAGGAAGAAGAGAAGGAATTATCTAACAAATAACATTAACTTGCAGGCAGCAATAGTGAAAGAAGAAAATGCTGAAGAACCTCAAGATGGACCAAATGAGCAGCTGAGACACTTCATTGCCAGAGAGATGGCAGTGGCATTTCTTGAAATTGCATTGGCAATGGCAAAGTTTTAAAAGATGGATCCTGACAGCAAACGATTCTTAAAAGTTAACAGAGGGGTGAACGATATGCGTGCTTACTACAAAGAAATCTACGATGAAAAGAAAAAGGCCACCGTCCAGTCATCCATTAGTATGTTTTTTCATAAGGTTGAGCGGCTGATCTCTTCTAAATGTCCACAGCCCTCAACCTCCGCAGCGGCGCACTTATCAGCTGAAGATGTCAATTCTGGCAACGATGCTGTTGTTGCTTGTTATTTGGTTTTTAGGGGCATTAGCAACTAAGGCCATATTGCTCCGGGAATATGCGGTGGTCATTCCCTGACCTTTCCGCATCCTCCGTATTTGGTGGTCACGGGCTCGAACCCCGGTCTAATCAAGAAGCGTGTGCTACGGAGGCGCCAGCAACAATGCTCAAGAGGTAAAACTTACTAACATTATGCCTGTCTCCTCTCTTTTTTTTTTTGTAATTTTGAAATTTTTTCTGTGCATGAGATAAAAAATTTAATAAATGCAATAAATAATTCTATTTACATGTTCGTCGAACATTTCTTTTTTGATTCAATCAATTCAGCGAGCATGGTTGGAGTGCTGAACAAGCATGGGGAAATTCCTCGACTTACATAGCATCCTGCAGAATGCAGCCCTTACGTAAATCGGGGAGTTCCTGTATATGATATGAAATTTATTTTTTGAATCCAGTTCCTTGAACTGGATGCAAAACCACCCCTTAACAGAGCCATGCTATTACTTCAGTATAATTGCATTCCTGTCTAGGTGATTCTGCATTACTTCTTTAATAAGTGAGTACATTATTTTCCCCAGGAAGAGATGTTAAGCTAATAGGTCTGTAATTACTCATTTTACCTTTTGATCCTCCTTTATGAATTGGACTGAATATTCACATTTCCAGTCCATAGGAACCTTCCCTGAATCCGAGATGCTCTCGTAATTATGCTAGGGGTTTACTTACCTCCTTTGCTGCCTCCCTTAATATAATTGGATAGATTTCATCTACCGCAGGTGCCTTTTTTATGTTTAGCTTCATTGTCTCTTCCACTTTCCTTTCAGTTATCACAAAAGCTCTTAGTTTCCTGTTAGAGTTAGATAAACTTCTGGCATCCCTTTCTCTAAAGAATTCCTTATATATGCATATAGATGCAAAATACCTATTCAATTTGTCAGCAGTTGAGCAGGATTATCAACAGTTCATCATTTTTCTTGTCTGCCACAAGTCTCATCAGTTCTTCTGACATCCATTTTGGTCTAAGCCTTGGTGGACAGTATTAGTTCCAATTTATTGTTTACAAGACAAATTTGCTTTGCGCTTCCATTTTTCTTGTAAATGACACAATTCAGTAAAAAAATATTATTCTATTTCTTACAATGGCTGCAAAGAAGGGAGGAGGATCTTCTAGATCCTCCTCCCTTCTTTGCAGCCAATGTATTTTCCATAATAGCATAATAAAAAAAAAACTGTTTCAATATTTGCATATTGTAATAATTATTGCTTTTCTTGTCTTCAATTAAATTTTTTTTTCCCTCTCCCTCCCAAAAGAATGGAGAGCAGGGAACTCTGGCAGACTGACACTGTCAGATGAAGATACCTCAACAAGGATAGAAGGAGAGTGGAAACGGCTTAATACTTTAAATCACTATAAGGTAGGTATTTTACTGATATTTAATTATGAATTTCTTATCTATCAGAATTTTTTTTTTTTTTTTCCTTCGCTTTTCTGTTTTAAATGAAAAATGATTTTACTTCAGAAATAATATAGCTAATATATATGGCCTAGATAAGATTATATGGAAAGCACAAGGGACTACATTATAATTTCTAAAGTGCAAAGTGTGTTAAGTGTCTAACGGCACCAGGGGTTCCCCCCATCTCCGCGTTGCTTTCATTGTGAGTGTACCAGTTCACTGGGAAGGCCAGAGATTTAAAAGTGTATGGATCATGTGAGTGTGTTGTGTTATGTACCGTTGTTCTTCTGGCCATTTAGCCGCTGGATCCCAGCTGAGGCCCAACGTTGCCCGCACTTCGCCCCGTGGAGGCAGACCAGGTAACCACTAGTTTAAATTTGCACTCTGGCAGGTCCTGCCACCTAGTTTCCTGGGATTTCAGTGGCTAGGACCTTAAAAAAAAAAAAAAAATTTGCATGGGAATATTGAGCTAGAATTAGAAAAGCCAAAATGGTGGGCGAACAGCGTAATTTAGACACGGTTATTTTTGGCGTGTGGGACATTCGCTTGCATACAGATAGAGTTGGGTAGGGAGAATGAAGACTGGAGGGATAAAGACAGAAGAATGGGGTCAATAGGGGAGACGACCCCAGGTAGAATCAGTGGGGCATGCCCACCAGAGGGAAGAGTGGGGTCGGCAAGGAGGGGAGGAGACAGGAAAGCCGTCCCCCCCCCGCCGGGGTAAGGGAGAAGAAAGGGCCGAACAAGGGAGCCGGCTCAGATCACTAACATGGCGTGTATGTAGCAAAGCTGTGTCTTCGTCAGGTCCATGACAGTGTACAGTCCATTAGTTGGGCAGTGTTGGAATAGGATCCCATCCACTGCTGTTCCAATAATCAGGGTGTCAGTATGGGATGGTGTCACTAAGGAGATATAGGTCTCCTCCAGTTAAGTCCTAGTCATTGTTGTCCGTTTCAGTTGTCAAGTTCCAGTGTCGAGTTTAGGGAAGTTGTGGTAATGCTCATAGTCTGCTGAACAGTTCGTGCGCAAATTTCGAGAGGGCTCTATAGTACTCCTCCTCCGACAGTACAAGGTGTTCCCGATCCTTCGGGTTGAAACATATTTTGGTTATAAAGTGACATCTTATATCATCAAAGAGGGGGCATTCATGCATCAGATGTGTCCATGTCTGATTTTCACCGCAGTGGCATAGTGGTGATTCTTTTATTCCGAAGGTCAAAAGTTTGGCATTAAAGGAACCATGTCCCATTAGAAGGAAGGTGGTGTAGAGCCCCGGTGAGAACCAGGCCGGCTGGTGGGGGTAGACTTGGGTAACGTCGGGGATAAATTTCCAGGTTATGGCGCCTTTAGTTGATTCTGCCCATCGGGACTGCCAGGTTTGCCGGAGATGGTTGATAAGACGTTTTTTCTCTATGTTGCTGTTGTTGGCTGGATCGGTAGTGAAGCCGATGCAGGATACACTTTTACCTCTGGACAGTTGAAAGAGCATGCCGCAGCGGACAATTTCCAGGTCCAGGGGGAGTGATCCTGCCAGGGCCTGCAGCGCATGAGAGCTGACAGTGCAGCATGCTCTTGTGATGGTGAGCAAGATGCTACGCTGTATTGATTCTAATTTCCTTTTGTTCACAGCCGTGGTTGCTTTGTTGTACCAAATCCCTGCAGCGTATGAGACGGCAGGGATGAAAAAAGCCTTGTAAAAGAGAGACAGGGTCTGTTTCCGTAGTCCCCAATCTTTTTGTGTGACTCTTGCTATGAGGGCTGAGTAGTTCCTGATCTTTCTCTGGAGATAGATGAGATGTGGGGTAAAGGATAAGTTTTTATCCAATACGGTTCCGAGGTATTTTAGTTCTGTAGTTAGTTTAATCGTGGTTCCTTCTATTTTGATTTGTGGTGGCCTTCTCGTGTCGAGAGAACCCTTGAGGAGTATTGAGGATGTCTTGGTTGGTGATATTGTTAGGTGGTTCTGCTTCGCCCACGTTTGCAGGGAGTCAATTGCCCGGTTTGCAGTGGCTTCCAGTTGTGCCCGGCTGTCCCCCTCCAGCATCAGGACGAGGTCGTCTGCAAATGCTTGTGCATCTGCCCCATTGAGATTCTGATTGAGGAAGCCGTCCATCACCAGATTCCAAAGGAGTGGCCCCAGGATTGAACCTTGTGGGCACCCCCGGAAGATAGGCCGAGTAAGTTGAGAGTAGGGAGCACATACTGAGATCCTTCTATCAGATAGGTAGGTTTTGATACAGTGGTACAGGTTATTGGAGATATTTGCCTCCCGGAGTCTGCCGAGGACACTTGGCCACCAGAGTGAGTCAAATGCCCCGGCAAAATCGACAGAGATCATTAGGAAGTATTTGCGGTTACAGTTGTTAGCTGCGGTTATTATGCGTTCCAAGGCGTCTACAGTGGAGCAGCCTCTACGAAAGCCAAATTGTTTGGGGGATCGTAGCCCTGCTTCTAGGTAGTGGGTTTCTATTCTGTTGTGGAGTAAGTGTTCAAATCGTTTGCTCAGTACCGGTAATAGTGCTATAGGTCTGTACGACTCCGGAAGTTCCCGTGATTTTGTCGGGTTCTTCAAGATCAGTCGGATCCGTGCAGATCTCCAGTCGTGAGGAATTATAATTTCTAAAGTGAACTTTCATATATAGTGCATGGCAGCTCACATAAATTTTTTTCAATGGTTTGGCAGGTAATTGCTATTAGAACCCACTCCGGCCACCATTACATAGATGTTCAGTTTTTGCTGATTCCTTTATTACAAATATTTCCATGGGCACTACTCTTCTGGGTCTCAGTTGCCAGATGATTATAACCAAACAGTGTCATGATTATCTAGTACTCCTTACAAGTAATAGCTTTTATAACTTCTTTGCAGCTTTTATAACTATCAGTTTTACCAGCAACTTATTGTTACAATATTCTACCACTCATTTTCAGTGTATTGCTCTTTAATTTTCTGTTTATCTTGGTCACCCAGTGACATTTCTCCTGTCTCTGCATGGTAGGGAGCTGAAAAACTGTGCAGTAAAGTTAATCCCCAAGGCAAAAAAAAAAATAAAAATTGACAATGTCTTTCCATCCTTAGACCTAACAAGCTCTTGACTAGGGACAACACAGAGACCATGACAGTTCTCACTCCAAGAGGTTAAAAATATCTTCCTTTACATAAGATATGCTAGTATTCTAGATCCAACATTCACTGTGACAGCAAATTATTCATATTCCACTCTGAATATCTCTGAAGGTATGATAACAGAATTGGATCTGTTAACTCTCCCAGAAGATAAAATTATTCAAGAATAGTATGATCAAAAAGTTATCTAGGTTAGGAGAATTGTGATCTGAACAGACAGTAACCTTATCTCTACACTGAGCGTTATACCTACTTTTATTTCCCCTTGTCTGTGTCAAGCAAAGCTGGCAGTTTAAACTAACACGTTTAACCATATTTCTTGAATCTCATCAAGCAACAATTTTCAGAAATGCAGACACTCCCACCATGTTGAAGTGAGTCAGTAAGTACTGACTATTGTTCCAAGGAAGAAAGGAGCACTCAAATGAGCTGCCAGTGCACTATTAAACAACAAATCAATCTACTTGAATGAGCGAGCAAGCTGTCATCCACTGCCTTCTGCTTCCCATTTGTTCCCTTCTTAGCATTCTTATTTCTAGCCATGCCTGTATGTCTAACTACAATTTAGGATTTATCTAGTTTAATAAGTTTCCTTCAGGAGACCCTAGTGTCAAAACAGTTAGAGATAGCACTGTGAAAATCAGTGGGTATGTCATTTAGGGTATGGGGAAACAATTTGTAGAAGAAAAAAAAATTAGTTCAAATTTCTGCCACCAGGAGAAATTGGCACTGTAAACATGAGATGGAATACATAACTTAGGATTAGATTTTAATATCAGAACTTAGAAATCTACAGATATTGTTCTATGTGCTTTCCTTCACTTGAGATGACATTCTGACAGTGGAGGACTGCGTGCAACACAATTTCGCTTAGCATCTCATTGGGGATGTTGGCTACATGCTGTTTAATTTCCTGCTTTCAAATCGACAAGCATCCGAAAGACAGAGTTTACCACAGTAAACGCTGTCTTTCGGAAATCCCCATAGCCAGAAATCACAGAGATTGAGATCTGTGATCAGACTGGCCAGAACTGCGGGAAGTCTCTAGAAATAATTCGATCATTTCCGAATGTTGAATGGAGCAGTTCCTTCACTTGTCGACCAACGTGGGAAGGGGCACCATCTTGCATGAACACTACTGTGTCCAAGCATTGCTTTTCTTGCAGAACGGGAATAATGTGATCGCTTAGAAGAGCACAGTACCATACACCAGTTACCGTACACCTTACAGGGGGCATGAGGTGTAGACTCTTCAAAGAAAAGTGGTTCAATTATAAACTTTGCTGTGAATCCACACCATTCTGTAACGTATGGACTTTGTAATACTTTTTCATGCACAGCAGATGAACGAGAAGTTCCCATATTCAGTAGTTTTGTGCATTTACAACCCCATGAAGAGTGAAATGTGCCTATCAGACCACAAGGTCATTCGAGCCCATGTATCGTCAAGTTTCATATGAGCCAGAAATCGTAGAGCAAAGTCTATTCATTGTTGCTGATCACAAGACTTTAGTTCTTGCACTAAGTGAATCTTTTACGGGAACCATCTAAAATTATTCGAAGCACTTTACGTACAGTAGACCAAAGAAGGTTCAAGTCTCTTGACACACTTCTGGCAGGCACTACTGACTGGTACTGTTTCACATTCTGACCATTGCAACCGCCACTTCATCCAGTACCTTCATTCCAATACATGGTCATCCCCAGCCTGGAATTACATCTAACTTCCTGGTCGCTTCAAATTTCTTTATTAGTTTTTGAAGCCACACTGATGTCAAAGTTCCTTTACGCAAACTTTTAAGTTTCCGATATTCATGTAGTGCTGATTTAGCATTACTATTATTCTGGTAGAACAGTTTTACTAAAAGAGCACATTCCTTTTTTGTAAGAGCCATAATGGTTATTGACAGTGGTGTTGGGCTTTCTTCTTTTATCTAACAGGATGTCATTTGTGTAAGCAGCGTGTCTTGAAGTAAATGACAACTTTTACATATGAGCAGCACCGTTTTTCTCCTGGTGGCAGAAATTCGAACTAATTTTTTTTCTTCTACAAATCACTTCTCCATGACATACCCACCGATTTTCACAACGCTAACTCTAACCGTTTTGACACTAGGGTCTCCTGAATAGGGAAACTTATTTTATAACCACCCGGTACTTTAGTCTGTTCAGCAAAGTTCTACAACAATAGAATTCTTGCTTGCCAAGTTCTGAACAAATTTTGGGTTGCATATATATTATAAATTATAATTACTTAAATATAAAACCATTCTTTTTTGTAATTTATAATATGAGTTAAGTTTTAAAAAAAAAAAAAAAAATCAATGCTTACAGCTTAAGAAATGGTTGTATACTGTAACTATTTAATTATTCAGAAACATACAAAGATAATATAACCCTGTTGATTAGCAGTTAGTGTGCTTGAAACTATTCCTTTTTCATTCTCAAAATTTTTACAACATACAAATTCCCATTAAATAACTAAAGCAACGTCATATATATTTATTTTTAAAAAAAATAAATAAATGATTAGAGTATTTAAAACTTATTTTACTCCAATCTACAATGTAAAATAAGCAAAAACAAAAAAAAAAAAAATCAAAATTGAAATTATTGTAAAAACTCATCACATTTCACAAGTTCACAACACCAGCAACCTGATAGAAAACTTTAGAAAACCTGATAGATGAACTGCCTTTCTCCTTCTTATTCTGGGATTTTGTTTATCATTCTTTGTGAGGAATTTTGAGTGGTAATCCACTTAACAGTGATGTGTGATCATGCAGATGTATCATATTGAATGGAATTTTCAAAAGGCATACTGTGAATATGTTGTCACCTGTATTAGTTGTGGTGATAATATGATCTAGTCTGAGTCTGTAGATGCTGATGATCACATTGCCATAGCTAAGCTGCTGCAACCAGAGAGAACTCCATTTTTCTCTAGGAAAGGGAAAAAAATGCATGAAAAAATCCACTAAAATAGTAAGTGCCCATATCAGCCGTCATGTGCTGTCAGTTATTTTGCTATCATGTGCTGTCAGTTATTTTGCTAGTGAAATCAGGTCAGTACATGTATCGAACAAAAAAAAATATATATAGGGCCTGGAACATGTTTTTAAAATGCTCTGCCATTAATAACTCAATATTTTTAACAAGATTATTTCATTTATATATGTATAAAGAGAAAGGATCCCAGATCACTTTTGCCTACACCATCAATAGATATACGGACTCATTATGGAGGAAAATGCAATCGCACAATACCTGCAGGTCCCTGCTCTAATGGAAAGAACAGGACCTGTCCACTAAAATAGTAAGTGCCCATATCAGCCGTCATGTGCTGTCAGTTATTTTGCTAATGTACCTTCTAACATATTCTTTCTGTACAATCAGCCACATCATTAGAATTTCACAAATCCCTAAATAAAACATCCACTAATGCTCTAGGATCAGTTTGTATTTGTTATATCGTTTTAAAGTTTAATGTCTAATGTTTAATGTTTAAAGTTTAAAGTTTAATGTTATAAAGTTTAATGTCTAAGTTTGCAGATGATACAAAGGTTGGCAGGGTCGGTAAGGACACTACTGACGCTATGCTGCTGCAACAGGATCTGGAAAGGTTGAACAGATGGGCTGAGAGGTGGCAAATGAAGTTTAACATTGACAAATGTAAAGTACTACATATGGGTAACAGTAACCCCAGAGCAATGTATCAACTCTGCGGTACTACACTGACAGTGGTGGAGAATGAAAAGGACCTGGGGGTAATTGTGCAGGCAGATATGAAGTTCTCTGAGCAGTGCAGACAAGCTGCAAGAGTAGCTCATGGTGTCTTGTCAATGATATACAGGAATTTTTCTAGCAGGGATAAGGAGGTGATTATTCCCTTGTATAAGGCAATGGTTAGGCCACATCTTGAGTACTGTATACAGGTCTGGAGGCCTCATTTCAAGAAGGATGTAGAGCTGCTGGAACGGGTACAGAGAAGGGCAACAAGATTAGTAAATGGAACAAAGGGTTGCTCTTACGAAGAAAGGCTTAAGTTTTGCAAATTACAGAGTCTGGAGACTAGGCACCGGCGAGGTGATCTGATAGAGGTGTATAAGGCTTTGAATGGTTTGAGCATGCTCAATGCCAATGGGATTCTTCATCTTTCTCAGAATAATCACCTCAGAGGGCATAAATTCAAATTGAGGAAGGACGGATGTCGGATAGATGTGCGGAAATTTGCCTTTGGCCAGCGGGTGGTTGGTTGGTGGAACCGACTTCCATCACTTGTTGTTGAAGTTGATAGCCTAAACAAATTTAAAGCTCAACTGGACAGGTATTTCGAACGAACGGAGGGGTGAAATGGGAGAGGGTTTTTTTTTTTTTTTTTTTTGGCTGATGCTGAATAAGCTTGCTTTCTTGCATCATATGCCTCTACTAATGCTAATGCTAAAATGCTAAGAAAAAAAATGCATGAAAATACTGCAAAAATTTTATAATGTGATCTTTCTAGAAAACAATTACTTCAGTCTAACAGCCTGTGCAGTCTTTATGCTCAACATATCATCACCTCGCATCACAGTTTTCTTTGCATTTATTTCCATTTATTCACATTTATTTCTATCTGAGACTGTCTTATTACAAATGGTTTGCATTTTTTGGCAAGTGTGTGTCTTTACCTCTTATGTAGGTGCTGATCCAACCGACCTTTCTCCAAGATATCAGCCTCAGCTACCCATGGAAATTAATTCATTCCAGTAATTCATAACTTGCTGCCTGCTGCCTGAAGGAAAATTTCTTACAATACAGTCTAACATCTTCTCCATAATAATTTTATTTTATAGCTTTTAGTTCAATTTTACTGTCCTCCCACCCCCTCAGAGCATAAAGACCTCAGTTCCATTCTTAGTTACTGAGCTTTGTAGCCCGCATGGTTAAAATCTTTTCTCATATGGGTGCCTTTTTACTGATCTGATATATTTTACTGATATATTTGGATCGTAGAACGACTTTTGATACTGTTGCACATGGAAGACTACTGCACAAATTTGAGCAGTGTGGCATTGGAGGCAAATTGCTGCTATGGATAAGGGGATGGTTGAGGATGAGAAGACAGAGTGGTAATCAATGGACACTAATCCACGATGAGCAATGCTATTAGTGGACTCCCTCAGGGTTCAGTGTTGGGTCCATTGTTGTTTTCTGTATTTATAAATGATATTGATGATGGTATATTAAGCTTAATGTCCAAGTTTTCAGACGATACAAAGGTTGGCAGGGTTGTTAAGGACACTACTGACAGTATGCTGCTGCAACAGGATCTGGAAAGGTTGAGCAGATGGGCTGAGAGGTGTCAAATGAAGTTTAACATTGACAAATGTAAAGTACTACATATGGGGAAACAGTAACCCCAGAACACTTATGAACTCTGTGGTACTACTCTGACAGTGATAGAGAATGAAAAGGACTGGGTGTAATTGTGCAGGCAGATATGGAGTTTTCTGAGCAGTGCAGATGGGCTGCAAGAGTAGCTCATGGTGTCTTGTCAATGATATATAGGAATTTTTCTAGCAGGGATAAGGCGGTGATTATTCCCTTGTATAAGGCAATGGTCAGGCCATACCTTGAGTACTGTAAACAGATCTGGAGGCCTCATTTCAAGAAGGATGTAGAGCTGCTGGAACAAGTACAGAGAAGGGCAACAAGATTAGTGAATGGAACAAAGGGTTGCCCTTACAAAGAAAGGCTAAAGTTTTGCAAATTACAGTGTCTGGAGACTAGGCACCGGCAAGGTGATCTGATAGAGGTGTATAAAGCCTTGAATGGCTTGAGCATGCTCAATACTGATGGGATTCTTCCTCTTGCTCAGAATAATCACCTGAGAGAGCATAAATTCAAATTGAGGAAAGACAGATGTAGGATAGATGTGCGGAAATTTGCCTTAAGCCAGCGGGTAGTTGGTTGGTGGAACAGACTTCCATCCCTTGTTGTGGAAGTTGATAGCCAAAATTAATTTAAGGCTCAGCTGGATAGGTATTTCGGACGAACGGAGGGGTGAAGTGGGAGTTGGTTGTTTTTTTTTTTTTTTTTGGCTGATGCTGCATAAGCTTGCTTTCTTGCATCATATGCCTCTGCTAATGATAATTTCACTACCTTTCTTTGAATCATTTCAAGGAGCTGTGTGTCTGTTTTGGATGTAGTCATATTTGACTCCATATTTCAGGTGCAGTTTCACAGTTGCCGTATTGCTGTATAAGATTGACTTCCCTATCTCTACAAACAGATGTTTGATGAATCATATTTAGTACACTATGGACCTCCTTGCTGCTTGTCTGCACTGCAAACAGAACAAAATGTCTGCCTGGATTGTAATCCTCAAATCCCTTCCTTCCTCTGCTATTTTTAATTTTAATTCAACCACTCCAAGTGCGAAAATTATTTTCCCAAATGTAAGTCCTTTTCATTTTGCAGCCTTAAAATATAGTCACCACCATAGTTGAAGCTGCTTTTCCTGAAAGAATACTGCATGGTATTCATCATTAGCCACCATCTTGGTCTTGACATCATCTGCAAATTTTGATATAAAAATAAATTTTCTGTTTATACTCTGGGATGACCAGACAGTGAGAAGAGTTCGAGAGAGAGAGAGAGAGAGAGAGAGAGAGAGTACAAGAAACAGCACTGTATTTAGCAGTCACATGAACTTGAACTGCTGTCACTCAAAGCATGTGTACTTGTTCACCCTTGTGCTTGACCACTTGCATACGGCAGCCTTAATCACATTCTGTTTCTCTTCATCAATATCATTTAAGAAAATCAAAAACAACAGTGGTCACACTACCAATCTGTGAGGGACCTCCACTTCTAATCCTAGTCCAATCTGAATAGTAACCATTAATCATAATCCTCTGCTTCCTGTTCTGCATTCGAGTATCCATCTAAGGATCTTACTGATAATCCCATATGTTCCAGAATATGCGATAACGTCTTATGCCTGACAGAGTGAAATGTCTTGCTAAAGTCCAAATAAATAATGTCAGAATTATTTCCTGCATGCAGATCATGAGTGACTCTGAAAATATCCAATCAGATTAGTTAAACAAGATTTTCCATTCACCAAACTGTGATAGATTTCCTTCAAAATATCATTTCTTTCTATATACCCCCATATTGCAGTCACAATTATCATGATATTGCTATATCGTATCCCAATCTCAGCTTTGAGAACATTAAGCTTGTTTTCTATCCTCCTCCAAACACAACTTCATTGTGTTGACCATACTGAAGTTGACTCTAGTTGGTGATTTTGTGATCAGGAGTCTTTGCCAGCGAATTTGTGCTCTCTCTTGAAGAAATAAACTCATTTCCTGTTTCACAGAGTTACACAAATACTCAGTTAAATAATCCTTTAAAGAAATCACTTTACTAGACCAGGAGGAAAGTAACCTTTCTTTCTTCTTTAATTTTTATTTTATTACTAACCCATTACCACTTGGTCACAGGTGCCTCCGTAGCCAGGTGAGCAGGAACAGCAGTGCGTAGCACACACTTCTTGATTAGACCGGGGTTCGAGCCTGTGACTACCAAATACGGAGGATGCGGAAAGGTCAGGGAATGACCACCGCATATCCCCGGAGCAATATGGCCTTAGTTGCTAATGCTTCTATAAAAAAAAAAAAAAAAAAACCAAATAACTTGGTCACAACGTGAACACTGCTCCTACCCCCCACATGGCAGGGTCAGTAACATGGACAGGAAATGCTCTACCCCTTCCAGAACAAAATGGAGTAAACAATTCCCGAAACCCAGAAATCCACTGGGTGCACAGATCAAACCCTGACAGGGCAAAAACAATGGGAGCTTGGTTCTGTTGATTCTACCGGAGCAAAATGTCAAAAGAGTGATGTAGACAGAATCCAAACTCCAAAATTCCTAATTGTCCATTGAACTCAAGAACAACTGATTGAAAAACTTTTGCCATTTCTAATGCAGTAATGCCTAGAAAGCACATTAGGTACCCTCAAGACAGTTGATCATTTAAAATTGGAAGACTTACTGGTTGAAGTTGTCACTGCTCGACAGTCTGAGGAACTACAAAAACTAAAAAAATTTAGTGGAACTTCTGTTACTGTTTCACCACATTTCCCATATCAAGAGGTGTCATCACTAAATGGGACCTCATCAGTTTGTTAGATCATCATTCGCCATTTTCAATCCACTGCAGGATGAAGGCCTCTCCAGCAACTTTCCAGTTCTTTCTGTTTTGTGAAATGGCCATCCATTTACTTCCCACAAACTCATGAATTTCATCTATCCATCTCCGCCATTGTGTTCCAGGTTTTCTTCTAGCTCCTCTTGGGTACCATTCTGTTATTTTCTTAGTCCATCTATCATCATGTCTTCGAGCTATGTGTCCTGCCCAAGACCATTTTAGTTCTTTAGTTTTGATAACAATGTCCTTTACTTGAGTTTGCTGCCTAATCCATGCGTTTCTGTTCTTATCTAACAGTCTGATTCCCAATAATTCGTTTCATTCTTCGCTGTGTAGTTCTCAGCTTCTCTTCCATTCTTTTGGTGAGTGCCCAAGTTTCACTTCCATAAGTCATGGTGGGGAGTATACTTGGTTCATTATTTTACATTTCAGACAAATTGGGATATTGGTCTTCAGTATGCGACTATATTTCCTGAATGCTATCCATCCAAAATTTATTCTTCTCTTGACTTCCAGCCATTTATCATTATTACAGCTAATGACTTGTTCCAGATAAGTATATGACTCCACCTTTTCAATTACTGCTCCCTCAATCATTATTTTCCTTTCTGTGGCATGCTTGTTCATCATTACTTTTGTTTTAGCCATATTCATCTTTAGTCCAAAATCGCTACTAACTCTGTATAACTGATTAAGATTTTCCTCTAATTCTTTGGGATCGTGGCTTATGACCACAATGTCATCCGCAAATCGTAAATGGTTTGGGTACTCTCCAGCATGGCCCACACTTGTAGGTAGAAGGAATTTGTTTTGTAGAGACGGGATACACTTAAACAAAGGTGGTGCAAACGTTTTTGCCAGTATTATTGAGGATACCTTAAAGGTTCGGGGAAACTGCTAGTTAGGGGGATGTGGGTAATACTGCCACGCGTTTATCTGATAATATTGGTCAATGTAACTCTTGCACATACCTTAAGAGTTCTTATCTGTTACCCCAACTGGACGTATTATCTAGATGTTCTGGGGGCAAAGACGTTTCACGTGAGCGGGTAGCTAATATCAGGGAAGAGAGCCTAAAAAACTTCAAGGGTTGTGTTAGGGTTGTTAAATATACAAGAACAGTAAATCTTAATTGTTTATACAGTAACGTTAGAAGTGTCGTCAATAAAATGAGCGAATTCGAACTGCTGGTTAAAACAAGTAACACGGACATAATAGGGCTTACAGAGAAGTGGTGCCACCCAGAAATTGGGGATGATGAGTTTCAGTACGGCTTGTATAATGTATTTAGGAAGGATAGGGTAGATAGAAGGGGTGGTGGGGTAATGCTTCTTATCAGAAGCAGCCTGAGTGCGACGATAGCTTTCCCGAATTCAGACATTTCACATGCTAGTATAGAGTCTGTATGGTGTGAGATAGTTGGAAACAAAGGTATAATGCGAGTAGGAGTAATCTACAGACCAGGTGATTGTGAAGATTATGACAAAAGCCTCTACATGCAAATGGAATGGGCAAGTAAGTGTCAATGCCTTATTATGGGTGATTTCAATTTGCCTCTAATTGATTGGAGTAAATGGGAAGGAAACTCGACATGGGGAACAAAATTTTTAAATCAACTAGATGACTTATTTGTATCAACATGTCAGGGAAAGTACTAGAGAAAAGAATAGCCTAGACCTCATCATCACACCTGAATCTGATGGCATAACAGGGCTGACAGTAGAGGAACCAGTAGAAGGAAGTGATCACGGAGTTCTACGGTGGATGATGACGAGAGATGTAGCAGAAGTAAAAGGCAAAGGAATGGGTTTTAATTTCAGAAAAGGAAATTACGATGCCTTAAGGTACTACATGGCCTCTATTAACTGGGTAGATATCACGCAGAGAATGAATACAATTGAACTGTGGTACGCTTTTAAAACATTAATCACAGATGCCTTGAATGCGTATATACCATTAAAAAAATACTCCACGAGAAGGGTTCCAAGTTGAATGAATAGTGAAGTTGCCACATTACTTGAGCAGAAAAAGGTGGCATGGAAAGGTTACAGAGCAATAAGAAGTACTGAAGCCTATAACAGCTACAAGGTGATGTGTAATAGAGCCACAGAAAAGGTTCGACAGGCAAAAGCAGTTTATGAGAAATCACTAGCAAACAGAGCAAAGAGGGAGGGGATAAAGAATTCTTCACATATATAAATGCCAAGAAGAGCAGGACAAACCAGATCGGGCCTTTACGTAAGGGAAAGGGGATAGTAATAAATACACCAGCTGCCGTTGCAGATGAACTCAACAGTTATTTTGCATCGATATTTACAAATGAAAAGCCTTTTGTAGCAATGGGAAATTGTGTGAAATTTCGCAAGATTGTTTAATGAAAAAACTTTCGAGCCTACAGACCAGTAAGGCTCCTGGAGTTGATGGAATTTACCCTATAATCTTAAGAGAGGTGGCAAGCGAGTGCATTGAACCATTGAGACTAATTATGCGAGCATCACTAGACTCTGGAGAGATTCCCTTGAATTGGAAAAGTGCAAATGTATCTACCATACATAAGGGTGGCTCTCAAAGTGAAGTTGGAAATTATCGACCTGTCAGTCTGACTTCAGTAGTAGGGAAAATCATGGAGGCAATGATCAAGGGTGGAATTCAGGATCATTTGGATCGAATTGAAATTCTCAAGGATACTCAGCATGGTTTTGTAAAGGGAAAATCGTGTTTAACAAATCTGGTTCGCTATTTCGAAAGGGTCACTCACAAGCTGGGTATAGGGAATAATTTCAACATTGTTTATTTAGATTTCAGCAAAGCTTTTGACTCAGTCCCACATGAGTGGTCGCTTTATAAGCTGGAACAGGTTGGAATCACTGGGAAAATCCTTAGATGGATAGAAGGATGGCTTCAGGGCAGGAGGCAGAGGGTTGTGATAAATGGCTATTCCTCAGATTGGGTTGATGTAAGAAGTGGGGTTCCCCAAGGATCAGTATTAGGACCACTGTTGTTCTTAATTTTCATAAACGACATTGATGAAGGGATAGAGGGCGTGATGTCTAAATTTGCAGATGATGTTAAAATTGGGAGAGTAGTTGATGATCACTGTCAAGCTGAGCTTCTTCAGAGAGAGAGAGGCATGGAAAGGTTAGACCTAGATAGACTTCAGGAATGGTCAGAAAAATGGCAGCTGTGCTTTAATCCAACAAAGTGTAAGGTATTACGCCTGGGAAACAGTAGTCCCGAAAAAACTTATTCACTTGGTGGAGTTCAACTAAACCCAGTACTGGAGGAAAGGGACTTGGGTGTTACGATACGGTCAGACATGAAATTCTCTGAGCATTGTAAACCGGTTGCAAGGAAGGCCCATGGTGTCCTATCGATGATCTATCGAACTTTTGCAAGTAGAGATAGGGACGTGATAATCCCATTATATAAGGCTTATGTTATACCACACTTGGAATACTGTGTTCATGTATGGAGACCGCACCTGAAGAAAGACATTGAGCTTCTTGAAAGGGTGCAAAGAAGGGTAACTCGCCTGGTGAGATCGGCTAAAGGGTGTCCTTATGAAGAAACACTTCGAATATGTGGGTTGCAGAGTTTGGAAATTAGACACCTTAGAGGAGATTTGATTGAGGTGTTTAAGGCTCTGAGAGGCATCAGTAAAATGAATGAGGACAAAATTTTCAAGATTATAAATGATGCTAGAACTAGGGGACATAAATTCAAGTTACGGGGGGAAATGTTTAGATTGGACTGCAGGAAGTTTTATTTTAGCCAGCGATTTATAAATTACTGGAATAAGTTGCCTTCGTGGGTGGTAGAGGCCCGACAGTTTGGGGAAATTCAAAGGTCATCTGGATAGTACTTTCGGGTAAGGGAAGCGCATAGGATGATAGGTTTAATTTCCTTTTTTTTTTTTTTTAATTATTATTATTTAGTTATTTATTTTATTTTATTTTATTTTTTTTTTTTTTTTTTGTTTTTATCATTGTTTTGTTCGGATTTTTTTTTTTTTTTTTTTTTTGGCTGGTGCAGCATAAGCCATAGGCTTTCTTGCACCATGCAGCCTTTTCATAATCCACAAATGCCAGGCATAGTGGTGTTTTATATTCATTTGCTTTCTCCATTAGCTGTGATATTCTGCTACCAGTCTAATCTTCTGAAAGCTTCCTCAAGTGCAGCAGTAAACAACTTCGAAGATATTGTGTCTCCTTGTCGAACTCCTTTTTCAACTTTTGAATTTGCTACTGTCTAGTCTAATAAAGGAGGTAGCATTCTCATATATTTTCTTCAAAATGATAATATATGGGGTATCTATGCCTTGTTTTTCCAGTGCCCGAAACATTGCCTTATGCTGTATGGAGTCAAATGCCTTTTCATAAGCCGACCGGGCTAGCCGAGTGGGTAAAATACCTGCCCGGCAACCCAAAGGTCGCGGGTTCGATTCCCGCCTCGGGCTTGGATCAAAGTACTGCAAAAACCTTGGGAGGTGCAATATGACCATAGAAGCCGATGCGCCAACAACTCCCAAATCAACAACAACAACAACAACAGCCTTTTCATAATCCACAAATGCCAGGCATAGTAGTGTTTTATATTCATTTGCTTTCTCCATTCGCTGTGATATTACGTGAAGGTGATACATAGTTGAGAATCCTGTCCTAAAGCCGAGAAGAAGAATGGGTATCATCATTCTTCTTCTTGGTGATTCCCTTCTACTTCTGACTCTTGTTTTCTCTCTCTCTTGGGGTTTTTTCAGATTTTTTTTTTTTTTTTTTGACTGGTGCAGCATAAGCCTCAGGCTTCCTTGCACCATATGGCTAATAATAATAATAATAAAAAAATAATAATAAAGCCAGCTTGCTCTTTTGGTTGATTCTCATCAAGTATTCTTTCTAATCTGTTAGTAACGACCCTTGTGAACAACTTGTAGATGTGGGATAACAAGCTAATTATCACAGCTAATGGAGAAAGCAAATGAATATAAAATTGGTCTATGATTTCCAATTTCTCTCCTTTCTTATGCAGCAAAACTATGATTGCATTATTCCACTCCTTAGGTGTCACACCTTTTCTAATGCATTTTGTGAAGAGTCTTGCCAGTTTTTGTGTCATGTCTCTTCCTCCCAATTTTAACAACTCTACAGTAACTTCATCTTCCCCTGGGGCTTTCCTTTTCTTCATTTTCTTCAATGCACGTTCTACCTCATCAGGAAGAATATCGGGTATGTCATATGTGTTAATAATTTGTGATCCATCTTCCCCACTGCTGGCGTCATTTCCTCACTGCTTGTATAATTCTCTATAGTAGTCTTCTGCTATTTGAATTATACCTTCTTTGCTATTTATAAGTACACCATCGCTATTCTTCAGTTTCAGTATCATTTGTCTTTCTGTATTACTGCTCATGGCTGCTGATTTAAGTCTTTTGTTTTCCCTTAATGCCTTTTATACTTTTCTTGTGTTAAATCTTATGTCCTCTCTGAGTCTCTTTCTAATGGCTTTGCATAACTCAGTATACTCAATTTTCTCCCTGTCAGTGTTTTTCTTGCTCTTCATTTGTCTTCTTTGGCTTTCCTTTTATCTATAGGTTTCTTGGGCTTTACACTTTCAGAAAGTTGTAATATTCCTCGTCAATATCTTAGTCCTGAGCAGTCTGCAGAAGCTCAAACTTGTTCTTAAGTTCCAGTATATACTACTTTTTCTCCTCTTCTGTTATCTCAAAGACTGTATTATTTATTCGAGTCAGTTTTTTCCTTTCTTTTCTTACATCTATATCAAGTGTGCATTTTACCATTCTGATTACTTCCAGCATTTACCTTCTTCAGGATGGTAACATCATTCCCAATATATCTTCTGTTAGTGAGGATGAAGTCGATTTCATTAGTTGTTAATCCATTTGGACTCTTCCGTGTCCACTTTCTTTCACCCTTTTCTTGAAAAAAGTGTTCATTACTGACAATCCTCAAGATCCTGCAAATTCCGCAAGTCTCACCTCTTTCATTTCTTTCACCAATTACAAAATTTCGTATAGTTCCTCTTTCTGCGCTGTTTTGCCTTTTTCCATCCTTAGCATTGAAGTCCCCCATAATGATAGTGTAGTGGGTTTTCTGCTCATTTAGAATCAATTTCGGTGTACATTTCTTCAACCTCTTCATCATCATGAGTCGATGTTCCTTTAGCTTGTACCTTTTAGAAATCCTGAGTATTGGTCTTGACACCCTTGGTGATGTACTTTTGAATTCCAAAATGTTGTTTTTTATATCTTTATGGACCAGAAAACCAACTCCACCTTTGCTCCTTTCACTGTTTCTATTGGTGTACAGCAGATTTCCACTTGATATAAGTGATTCATTTCTTCTTCTTGTTTCAGCCAAACCGATGATATTCCAATTCACATTTTCTAATTCCTTTTCCACCTCTAATATCCTATCTTACATTGTAACAGGACAAGTTCAATTCCTGTGCATGACAGCCTGCTCGTACCCAGAGATTCTTAGCATCCTCTGCTTCCACTCTGATCCTCTCGCTGCTGTAAGATGGGGAGTGAAAGCCACTGGGAACTGAGGGCCATTTCTTTCATCGTGCTGTCATGTGCTGGAGGGTTTGGTCTTTTCCTCTTCATGCTGACCGGGTGTCTTGAACAGAACCACTCTACATGTTCGTTGCCACCTAAGTGACGTAACAGGGCTTACCATTGAGAAGGTGTGCACAAGTGGATTTTAGGGAGGCAGACCAACCAGACTTCTCTTAAATCTTCTGTAATAGAAAGATATTGGATCCATCAGTGTTTTAGACTGAGTGTCTAATAACACACAGACACTCAGTCTAAATACTCAGTCTATAGTCTGATAATACCTGTTCCCCTCTAAGTCTGTTAGATGAAGAGCTACAATAAGAACTGTGAGATCAATGAGTCATGAATGTAAGATGAATTGTGACAAAGAAGGATGGTATACTAGTTCCCGTTCAGAACATAAACCTTACTTTTGAATCTGAAACTACCAACAATAATCAAAGTAGGTTACTTTAACTGCTGTGTTAAAGCCTGCATTCCAACCCCCCCCATGCTGCTACAAATTCCAGAAATTTGGTCTCTTGCGAACAGTCTGCAGAAGAGCAGCTGCTGTGCCACATATGGATCCATTGTGCACACTAATACTGACTGCAGAGCCACAGCACTCAATTGTCCTAACTGCAAAGAAGCACATCCAGCGTATTCCAAGGAGTGTCCCCTTTGGAAAAGCAAAAAAAAAAAACATGACAGCGATACAAAACCGAACACATGTAACCTACCAAGAGGACAAAATTCCTTACCAGCTCCAAATACTAATAAGCCAACTTATGCCCAATTCACCACAAGACAATTATCAGTCGCCATCCAATGAGGTATCATACCATCAAGTGAATCACTAGCTGAGTGGACAAGGTTGCTATACCAATGAACCAAACAATAAGCAAACAAACTAAAAAGCTGTAAATAAGCTAATTACTTGACAACCAGGTGCTGTTCCACAGCAGAATACTACAGTATCTACTGTAGTATCCTGATGAAAATCAAACTGCATACACTTAGAAGTTAGTTCACAACAAGGTGGCCAGATTCTAGAACTATTCAATAGCGGTGGATACAAGGATACGATGGGATGAATATGACGGATACAGAGAAACCATGCTTTCCAAAGAAGGGAAAAGATAAATTTGAAAAATATTACCTTGGAAACAAATTGAGGATTCTAAATGATGCTTACCTTCTTGCAGTGGAACTTAGAGGCTATCATAGTAAATTGACCGACATCCATGGTCTCCTCTCATAATATGACCCCTCTGCCTACAGGAAACCACATATAACTTTCCGTCTAGAACTACATAACACATCAGCAAGATTGTTATTGCACATAATCCAAACAGTCTGGCACATGGAGAGGTAGCATTGATAATCAACTCTCAGATACCCTCAAAACTAATCCCACTAAAAACAAACCTTGAGGTAGTTTCAGCATGAGTCAACATTAACTTTGACTTAGTTTTTGACTTTGACTTGAAAACAAAATATTTTTTTCAATGTCATTCAAGCTCCATAATGTATGAAGTCCGTTCAGAAAATATCCAAACTGCTATAATATGGTAATAATAAACAAACTTATGGGATGGATGGATGACTTCTTTCCCTTTTAAACTAGTGTCATTGTGAGGTAATGCACTTAACCAGACGATTTTTCCATTCTTGGATGCACCTCTGAAAAGCTGATTTCAAAATTACCAAAAGCTGAACTGTCATATTAACCTTTATTATTTGTGCACCATCAAAATGACATCATCCTTTAAGCGTCCATTCCATGCAATTCCATCCCCCAGTCAAGATGGAATTGCATGGGTGGAGTTGCATGGAGAAAATGGGGACTTGAGCAATTCTGTATTTGACCAAGAAAGTCTACAGAAGTTGCAATTTATGCAAGTGCATTATCACAATGATATTAGCACACACTTCTTGATTAGACTGGGGTTCGAGCCCGTGACCACCAAATACGGAAGATGTGGAAAGGTCAGGGAATGACCACTGCATATCACTGGAGCAATATGGCCTTAGTTGCTAATGCTGCTAAAAACCAAAATAACATAACATAGCATCACAATAATATGGCCAGTCTACAGTTCCACCTTTCCAGTCTTTTAATGCGAGCCACATCATGAAGGCATCCCAGGACCTTCAACATAGAACTTTTTATTAATCATGTGTCCCTCTGGAGTGCATTCATGATTGGCAACATCCTCCCAGTCAAAAAATGCTAGCAACATAGCCTTTGCTACACACTTGTCGTCTTTTTTTTTTTTTTTCTTTGGTCAGGGGAAAGACTGTCTTCTATTGGGATTATTGATGTTTGGTTTTAGGATCTAATACCCATAAACCTGTGGTTCTTATACACTTATGATATATTTCAAAAATGTCTATCATTAGTCATTCATGCAAACAAATTAAAGCATCTTGTGCCATTGTTCATGTTGACACATTTCTGTTAATTGCCACAGCATGAACAGTGTGGATATGTGCCTTATGTTCAGAATTTTCATTAAAACAGAATGATGTGAGTATAATGAAAGTGTGGAAGAACAAGTTTCTTCCATGCTTTCAAGAATGAATTAATCTTTGGTCATTAATTTTATATTAAAGTTCACACTTGAGACATGATTTCATTATTTGTTGAAGTTTTGGGCTGTCCAGATTGCAGATCAGGTTCAACAAACCCCCTGCCCTCAAATGACAATGCCAGTAGTAAACTTGTGTATGGCACAGTGTAGAGTTTCCATATGCTATTTTAAGATCAAATGTTTCACTTGTGATTTTTCTGGTTTTGAAGCAAAATTTAATAAACACACTTTGTTCACTGTACTCTAACATTTTGAAATATGTAATGTGCAAACAAATCTTCATTATCAGCTGACAATGACAGACTGCCATAAACAAGTGAACAGCTTACTGCACAGAGATAAGGATGGGACATGTCTAAACATACACTCTGTCTCAGCTTAAAAAAACAAGCATAATCCAAATAACTTTTGAACAGACTTCATATGCACAGCTTAGAATGTGATGCTAATTACTGCTTTTCCAGCTTCACTGTGCGCACAATTCTCGATGATGGGTTAATTGTATGTCTCTGATGAAGCAGCAGCAACAATGGGGGTCCTAGCATGACATTTTTTTTTTTTAGATACAGTTTGAGCAACTTGAGATTTTATTTATCAACAAACCATCCAATAGCCCAAGTTCTTATATCACATCAGGAAATATGCTGCTTGAGTAAACTACAGCAGTATTTCCTGCAGTATTTAATTTACAATCACAACTAGGGTGGATTTTTTATTTTTCTTGTGTTTTAAGCATAAGTTCTAGATGTGATTGCTCATAAAAGTTACCCAATCGTATTTTATGAGCCAAATGATAATTTCCCATGGTGAATGGTAGAATTCAATTATCTAATCCACAATGAAGAATCATATCCATACTGAAGTGTACAAAACAGTTTTTAGCATCAGAGTCTGAACTGCAAGTTTAACAAAAAAAAAAAACTGCTTGTTTTTTCAAATTTATATGACCTACTTTTGAAATAATAGCTGTGCATGCATGTATCATAGTTTCATTACAAAATAGCAAGATGCTTTGTGATATTTATACAGTAGTTGAAGGTCTGCTCTTTTTAGCCATACAGCATTAGTTTCTAAAATCTGGATAAGACTAAGATCTAACATTGCTGGATTTTTGAAGTTTTACTATAATTTCATGAAGAAAATGGCATTTCTTAATTCCTACTTTTTCTTATTAGGTTCCAGATGGTGCATTATTAACTTTAGTCCCTAAACAAGCTTCTATATATAATATGTCTATAATTCCTGAAAAGCTAGAAAAATCACACAAATATGGTAAGTTCTTGGAATCTATTAACAAAGTTCACTTTCCTGATGCTTAAAAAGTTTGCTATCTTCTAATTCACTAAATTCATAATGTTATCATTAGAAAATTATATATTATAAATATAAAGAATTAATTACCTATTCACATTACACATTCAGAAAAAAATCCCATACGAGCCTATTTTCATATTAAAAAAAAAAAAACTGCTGTTTTTGAATTGTGCAGCTTCTAGCAAGCAATCTTAACATTCATTTGATAAATACCTACTTTCATTAATGTCATTGTTCCTCTGTGGAAATTGAAATACACTTCTCTGAAGGTGTTTTCAAAAATGCACAAAGGAACAAGGGCCAAATAAAACAATAAATAAAAAAAAATCTGGACCCTTGTTTTTGTCACCCATGTTTTGCAAATAATTAGGGATGAAATTGTTCAGACAAAATATGTGAACTCTCATTGATGAGACAACCAGTGCTGTGTGAAGATATATTATGAACATAACCATTGATATTATAGAGAATTAAAAAGCACTCAAAACTAAATTCACTTATGTCTGAAGTACTTGAAATGTTAAATAGATCAACTTTTGCAGGACCTTCTTACAAATGTTCCTTCTTTACTCTTATGGAATTGAGCATGATAAAATGCTGGTCTTCCTGATTGATACAGTTTCTTTATATAAAGAAAGTGGAAGGAGCTCATAAATTCCTTTCTCTTCCTTGACTTTTTCAGTGCATGCACTCTAGAGTTTGAGGAATTATATGCTATATTTTATGATGTTGCCATATTTGTGCCTGGCGGTAAGAAATTTTTTTTTTGAAAGTTTCCTTGAACATCTGAAAACATGCTTCAGGTGTTCAAGGAATTTCACCTGGACTTGCATTGTCTCCCAAACTCATTCTAAATGGATATGGATCTCCATATGTGTCAACTGTTCTGATATAGTTGGAAATTTTCTTATAATTGAATTTCTTCCAGTTTTCCAATAATGGTGCCTGTATATATATATATATATATTTTTTTTTTTTTTTTTTTTTATATTTATTAATGAATTTCAGCTTAAAAGCTGATATTAGGTGGCTCTGCCCATGTTCAGCCTAAGTATAGTGATCATGTGATTCTTTACCCATTCTTTTTCCTAAGGATAATTTTTTTTATTTATTTATTATTATTATTTATTTATTTTTTCATAAGTGTAGAAAATGTTATTTTTCATTTCGAGTGTTCATCACATAATGTCTTGCCATTTTTTCATTGTCTTTAATGTTCATTATTCATTATTAGTACCTTAATTGTGAAAGGAGAAGGCATGAAACTTATAATAGTCAGGACTTAATGGGAAAAAGTTGGCATTGTTACTTCATATACAAACAGTGATGTCAGATGAATCTACAAATATTAATTTCAAAAATTTAAGAATGTATATACATTGTTTTTTTTTGTTACAGTGGATATGTTTATATTTTTGAATAAGTTACTTTGAATTTGTTGAGTAATGTGACTGGGCTGAAGTAGTCTTCGCATAAGTTGGAATGGTACACCTCAACCAGGTTGTGGAACATAGATTTCAAATAGCCATTATTCTATAGCTGAACAGAACTTTTGGTTGGGATGGGGGGGATTAGGAAGTTTAAAAATTATAGTACCAACCCTTTTATGAAAATCAGAAGAGTGGATTCTGACTGCTTTTTTGATGATGGTGAGATGCATTTCTGCAACATCAGAGAGATTATCAATACAAGCCCTGCAGACCCATAAAATAAATATCCTTTCCATCTGGTTTGCAGAATGTAATAGCCTTTTCATGCACAGTTTCTCTTTGAGAAAACCTTTGTTTCTGATTCCTGCGTGGAGGAATACCTCAGGATTTTATTGGTTAATCTACTGACTGCTACCATTCAGTATGAACTGTGTTCAGAGATAGCTTTCCATTTCTGACAGTTCAACTTATGGTATATGGTACAGTTTGATCAGTCACAATCAGAAGCAGGGTGATAGCAGTGTTAACTTAGTGATTCAAATCAAGAGCAGAAAACAGTGTAGACCTGTTAGTAGCATACATTCAGTAGCATATAAAAGTAGCCAGGATCCCACAAAATCCAAACCCACAGAAATCTTAGTAATTCACCTACGATATGGATATTCACAAATTCTTTATGTGAACAGTGTTGGTAATGAGATAACCAACTTCATTTCCCTTTTCTTTTTTAATAGCACTTTATAACACGTTAGCATATGTGCCTCAATTGCCTTCAGCTATAGTTTATCCATCTATCCACACATAATAACATCTACTCCTAGTGGATAGATTTTCATAAAATTTTATATTGGGATCGTTTAGAAAGATTTGTCAAGCCATCCCAAATTTCACTAAATAGGATCAATGGAAATCAAGCAATTATTATTTCTTTTATTTTTTGCATATTACATAGGCTCTTCTTGTGCTTATACACCGATGAGCCAAAATGTTATGACCAACGAGTTGTTATGCAAATCAAAGCAACTGTAGGTGAACTACAGCGCGGGTCGGGACATGGTATAAAAAACACCCGATACTGAGCTCCATTAATCAGTGTTACTCTTGTTCTTCAAATGGGAAAGGCAGTGGACTTAAGCAAGTTTGACAAAGGCCAAATTGTAATGGCCAGACGACTGGATCAGAGCATATCCGAAACAGCACGGCTGGTGGGATGCTCACGGTCAGCTGTGGTTAGTACTTACCAAAAGTGGCCGAAGGCGGGGAAACCCACGAACTGCTGGCGAGGTATTGGACGACCACGGCTCATCAGTGATCGAGTTGAGTGAAGGCTCTCCTGGATGGTACATGGCAACAGAAGGGCGACTGTGGTGCAACTCAGTTCGCCGGTAATTGGAATGCTGGTGACGGGAGTAATGTGTAACAACACACAGTACATCAAACCCTGCTGAAAATGGGGCTGCGTAGCTGCAGACTGCTCTGAGTGCCCATGATAACCACGGTTCACTGGCAACAGTGCCTACAATGGGCACGCGAGCATTGAAACTGGACTTTGAGTGATTGGAAGAAGGTCATCTGGTCCGATGAATCGCATTTCCTGTTGTACCATATGGATGGCCGGGTATGTATGCGTCATTTACCTGGGGAAGTGATGCCGCCTGGATGCACTGTGGGAAGAAAACAAACCGGTGGTGGTGGCAGTGTCATGCTTTGGGTGATCTTCTGCTGGGATACCCTGAGTCATCCATTTGCCGAGCACTGATGTCTACCACCTACCTAAACATCATTGCTGACTAGGTACACCCTTTCATGTCAACGGTCTTCCCCTCTGGCAGTGCCATCTTTCAGCAGGATAATGCGCCATGTCACACCGCCCGGATTGTTTGAGACTGGTTTGCGGAACATGAGGAATACTTCCAGGTATTGCCCTGGCCTCCAAATTCCCCAGACATCAATCCCTTTGAGCATCTGTGGTTTGTGTTGGAACAGCAACTCTGATCTGCAGCATCTCAACCATGGACCTTACAAGAGTTAAAGGATCTGCTGGTTATGTGTTGGTACCAGTTACCACAAGACACATTTGGAAAACTTGTAGCATCCATGCCTCGCCGGGTACAAGCTGTTTTGACTGCACGTGGAGGACCAACATCATATTAGGTAGGTGGTCATAATGTTTTGGCTCATCAGTGTATTATAGGGTTTACTGGGTGTTATGTTTGTTCCTACATATTGATTGTAGGAGTGAATGGGCAATGTGGCAGATGTGCAGAAATTAAATGATCCTTGTTAAAGCATGAGTCTCCCCCCCCCACTTTTTTTTAATATAAATTATGCTTTGTTACTATTTGCCAATGTGCTTGAAATTTAATGCTTTGCGCCTAAGGTAAGCACAGCTCTACATTCCCTCCATCTTTAAGAAAGAGGAATGGTTCGTTAGGTCTACTGATCTAGTATAGTAGTAATGGCAAATGATGCAGGAAAGCAAGTTTATATAGCATCAGAAAAAAAAAAAAAAAAACTACACAGTTAACCCACCTGTATCCTCCAAGAATTTTTCTTCTAGTTCTTTCTCAAATTTATTCCATGAAGAACTAGAAAACATCTCAATCAAATCTCCCTGTAGTGCCTAGTCTTGAGATGTTGCAATTTGTAGAACTTCAACTCTTTCTAGGTAAGAACACCCTTTTGTTCCCTTCAACAGTTGGGTGCCCTTCTTTGCACCCATTCCAACAGATCCACATCCTTCCTAAAGTGAGGCCTCCAGATCTGTGTACAGCACTCAACATGCAGCCCAACCACGGCCTGGGGGTTATGGTTAACCATGGTTAACCATAACCCCCAGAGAAATGTATCAACTATGTGGTGTTACACTCTGGTCAGTGGAGACATGCTGCCAGGACAGCTTATTGGGTTTTGTCAATGCATCACAGAAACTTTGCTAGCAGGGAGTTACTGCTTCCCATGTGCCAGTACCTTGCATTTATCATTGTTAAACATCAACTGCCATTTCTCAGCCCATCAACCCAATTTTTCTAGATCTTATTGCTGTAGCTCACCCTGATGACTGTAATTAACCAATTTTCCAATCTTTGTATCATCTGCAAACTTAGACATTAAGCCTGATATACTTTCATCAATATCATTGATAAATATTGAAAACAACAGTGTGTCTAGCACTGAACCCTAGAGAACACTAATAACATTATTCCATGAAGAGCAGTGCCAATTGATAACCACTCTGTCTTCCAATTAATTATTCCTTTATCCATAGCAGTAACTTGCCCTTAATCTAATAGCAAATAGCTTTGTCCAGTCCTCAGAACAGTCTTGAATCAAGTTTGTTTTGGGAGCCAAAAAAGGTGATACTGGCATTGTCTTCATGAAGTGCTGAAATCATTCCATAGGAATACTGGCCCATACAAACCCATTCACATCTTGCAGCTCTCTCAGACAGGATGGCAGCAGATCCTTGCTGTTAAACAGCTCATTCCACTTCCTCAGATACTCATTCATGTTTTCAACTTGAATGAGTATTGTGGGAGGGAGTGGAATGAGCTGTTTAACAGCAAATTGTGAAATTGTGACTGAAATGAGCTGTTTAACAGCAAATTGTGACTGAAATGAGCTGTTTAACAGCAAATAGTGAAATTGTGACCGGCTGGGCATGCCGGTCACAATAACCTTCATGCTTCTGGAGCCATTTCCAAATTATTTGTGACTTGCATATGGCATTTTTTCCATCTGGTAACAGTTTAACAGCTTATTCAGCTGTTACCAGAAGCCATCAGCAAAAAAAGGGGATGCACCTGGAAAGCAGTGATGTTCAAGTAGGTGCTGGCATTCAGACATTGATCTATTGGTATCGTAGGACCTAATGTGCACTAGGAAAAGATTCCTCACACCATCACATTTCTACCAGCAGCCTGCTGTGGTTGCATCTATTATGATAGGTTCTCTGAGTCACACTGCAGTTGCCATGTGTTGGTTGCCAGCTGCATGGAACAACTGAAAGAGGATTTGTCAGGCCAGGTGACTTTTTTCCATCATTACTAAGAAATTTGTTCTAATCATGGTAGTTAATATAATAATATGTGAGTGGATATAATATCATATGTTTTCAATAATAGACGGTTATTTATTTATTTTTTTATGAAAATCCCAAACACGGGAGATATTGGAACCTATAGTACTTAGTACCATGATTGGGTTGAAGGTTGAGAAGATGAAAGAAGATATTTGTTGACATTAGACTTAAACTTCTGTAGACTATTCTTCATACGTAATTTTCAGGAAATACGTATGATGGAAGGTTGTTCCAGAAAATGGCAATTGAATGAATAAATGGGGAAGAGGAAAGGTTGGATAGTAAATGGATGTTGGCTGGTGGTGGCACGTGTTCCGACTGTTTTGGAAGTGAGAGCAGGAATTATAGAAGCCAATTCAGAATAACAGTGCCAAGGGAAGTATCTGTAGAAAAGGCATGCAGCAGAAACAAGTATGTCTATGAGACAGTGAGTGGAGAGACTCTGTTAGAGATGAGTCATTAATTAACCTAACTGCCCTCTTCTGAATGGAATCTAGTAGTCTGAGAGAGGTTTTGGGGACAATGTCCCAGATGTGGGAACAATATTCCATGGTAGTGCGGATTTGCGGTTTGTACAGAGTGAACAACTGTTTAGAAGAAAAGTAATGCCAAGAGCGAAAAAGAAAACCAAGTTTTTTAGATGCAGAGGAAGCAATATTTGTAATGTGCTTATGCCAAGAGAGATTAGAAGTAAGGGTAATCCCCAAAAGAGATATATCATTTTGCCTAGAACTCGGAGTGTCACCAAAGATAAGCATAGGAGCAGAAGAATCCTTTTTGCGAGATATAAGACAAGACTGCGTTTTTCAGAAGGTTTGAAATCAACTAAGCTGTCTTTGCCACACTGGAGATTACCTGGAGATCGGCATTTAAGGAATTGGTAGCAGATATTCGAGAAGTTGAAGCTGATTGAGCATGGCAAGATTTCTCAAAATGGAAAGTGGAGTGCAATGTGCTATCATCAGCAAAACTATGGATAGAAATTCCAGTCAATATACAAGAGGAAAAGAGTGAGGGAAAGAACTGAATCTTGGGGGACACCAGCATTAGAGGAGAAGTTAGAAGACAGAGAGCCATCTACCATGACCCTCAGTGAGCGATCAGAAAGAAAACTGGATAACCAATTACAAAAAACAGTTGAAAAACCATAAGATGGAAGCTTGTTTAGAAGACCTTTATGCCAAACACGATCAAAAGCCTTTGAGATGTCTGGAACAACTGCTTGTGTTCCACCAAACTTTTCCATTGAATTTGTCCATAAATGAGTAACATAAGCCAGAATATCACCAGTGGATCTACACTGACAGAATCCATACCTGATCATTGATTTGTCACCCTTTTTAGGAACTGTCTGGATATGAGCAAATTTCCAAGAAGAAGGAAAAACATCTTTGGAATAAAATAGTGAAAAAAGGTGGCAAAGACCAGGAGTAAGTTCAGGTGCACAGGTTTTGAGAACAAGTGGTGAAATACCATCAGCACCTGGAACTTTCTTAGCATCAAGATTCGTCAAAATCCTTCTGACATCCTTTTGACGGAAGACCACAGGAGGCATTGAATGGAGCATACTAGGAATGGTGGGAGGTGTTTTATCAAGATCATTAATACATGAGTTGGAAGAAAAGTGGGATGCTAGCAGGTCAGCTTTATCCTTGGCTGAAATGACAACAGAACCATCTGGTTTGGACAGAGGTGGGAGCAGAGATGGGCAATAGTTGTGGCCAATAGCTTTGGCAAGAATGCTGTGCTACCATTAGGGCAAGAAGCAAGTTTTCTGCTCTTAGCCTGTTCAAAATCTAGTTTGGACTGATTGACTGCTTTACAATTGTTGCGAGCTTTGCTGTAGGCAGAAAATGAAACTGGAGAATTGGAAACAAGCCAATTACGATATGCAACATTCTTCTCTTGAACAGCCTTAGCACATTTATTGGAAAACCAAGGGTTAGATAAAGGACGAGATTTTAAAGTGAAGTGTGGAATAAAGGATTCCATTCCCACAAGAATAATTTCACTGACACGATCTGAGCAAATGTTGACATCAGAAGTTTTGAAACAGTGATCCAACCAAGGAAAAGAAGAAAAGAAATCTCGCAAGTCATCCCATTTTGCATTCTTGTAATGCCAAACAATACGAGGTTGAAAATAGCCATGAGATAAAGGCTCCATTGGAGAAGAGACAATCACCAAGTTGTGATCTGAGGTGCCTAAAGGACCGCTCACTTCGACTGTGTACTTAGAAGCTTGTTTGTGAGAAAAAGATCAAGCGTGTTGGCTGTATGGTTAGGATTGTCTGGTATTCTTGTAGGTAAATGAACAATCTGTGCAAGATCATTAGTAATTGCAAAAGCCTCAGCATCTCGACCAGCTGGGTCGGCGTTACTAGAAAATGGAAGCCAGCTGGAGTTGTGAAAATTAAAATCACCAAGAAAAATTACCTCACTGTTAGGAAAGTTGGACTGGAGAAGGTAAAGTTGCAGAGAGAGGAAGTCAAAGAACTCCAAGTGATTAGTGGAGTTGGGCGAATTGTAGAGACAACAGATGAATTTGTCACAATGAGGTAGAGAGATTTTAAGCCAAAGCAGATCAAAAAGAGGAGATTCAAAATTATCAAGTCTCTGACAGGGAATATCAAAATGGACATATGCACAAGTACTACCTTTGAGGTGAAAGGAATCATACAGCGAAATATTTGGGCAATTGAGATGAGCAGTAGTTGAATCGACTGGTAACTGAGATTCTGTCAGAAAAAGTACATAAGGTTTGGCAGATTGCAAGTGGGAATGGACGTCGTTGAGATTAGAATTGAGCCCACATATGTTTGGGAGGTTTAGATCTTTTCGCAGATAAGCTTATTCTATTAGTTTGACAATTCATGGTGTATTCAATAGTAAGAAAAAGTGGGGGGGGGACATGCTGTATGAAGGCTCCTCCGTAGCCAGGTGGGAAGAAGCAGCAGTGTGTAGCACACGCTTCTTGATTAGATCGGGGTTTGAGCCAGTGTCCACCAAATACGGAGGATGCGGAAAGGTCAGGGAATGACCACCGCAGATCCCTGGAGCAATGTGGCGTTGGTTGCTAATGCTCCTAAAATCCAAATAACAACAGCAGCAGCAACAATGCTGTATGAAGTAATGAGATTTTTGGATATGGCGTATACATGGTAAGAATATGCCCAGATCCTTGACATAACGTGGCCTCGACGATGCCCCCCCCACCCCCCATGCATGCATGCACACTACTCGGACTCCCTCCAGTCACTATCTGGCAGAGTAGAGGTAGGAAGATTATACACTAGTTGATCCGGAAGCCTCCTGGAGAGTTACCAATAGGTTCGGTCTGGTGTACTAACTAGCGATCACCATTTTAGAGCTGTACCCTCGAAATGTAAGGAAGATTGGATCTCGCCATAATGTTCATCATAACCTCAAAAGTCATCAGTCATACTGCATGATGGAAGAGATGGGGAAGGTTTGATTGGAACTTAGCTCTGGAGACTAAACATGGATTCTACCACTTCGAGCTTCCAATAAGCAAAGTGGTGGTATTGCACTGGTTGATAAGAGTCATCTTCCACCTAGTATTGCCTGGTAACACAGAGGGGCGGCATTCCTCCATATGGTGTGGGTGCCACACCTCGACCCCTGGTTATGTTGTTTCACACCTGGGTGGTCACCCAGTGCGCTTGTGTATGGAGGTTATACCCAGGATTACTAACAGTCCCACCATCGTGAAGATGCAAATGCACTAACTTGCACATTAGTTAGACAGTTATTATTATGTAAGTAGGATACTTGACTGAAAAACTGGTATTTGGCACTAAAATTGCCGAAACTGTGTAATATATGTGTTGGTTGGATGTTGTGCAGACTGTAATCCTAAGAATAATGTGTTACCTGATCTCAGGTGGAGGGGAACCCTACTCCCTCCACCTGAGATCAGTTAACTATAGTCCTGATTAAAGAGGTCTTTATAAATTCTTCAAGTTTATGTTATAACTGAATTCAAATTCAGAACTCTTCAAATGAGAGAGAAAAGTGGTGAAAGTGAAAAGAAACAAATGGTGAAACTATTATAATACCACAGAGGACAATAATCAGTTGATTCACTGTGAATATTAAAGTTAGATATACAGTATATATATTTTTTTATCTTAAAAATATGATGGTATATTTAGATAAAAATAAAATATTCTTACATATCTTTGTTAAGAAAAGGCATTTCTTTCAGAAACCCTAAATTTTTCTTTTAAAACAAGTCCTCCACTCAGCCGTGCCACTTCTCCCTTAAATCATGATAATGAAGGAGGTTACAGGTATTGGCACCTGGTAAGCTTTTATTATGATGATAATATTTTTTAATTTAATTTTTGTTTTGCTCTCCTTTATAATTTAATACAATGGAATCTGGTTATTTGGGACAAATCGGGATAGTGCATTTTGGCCCGATTAAGTGGATACCCCAATTATGCAAAGTTTCACATAAATAGTTAAAAATACAGTGGACTCCCGCCTTATGATTGATTGTCTGTATATCTTATCGCTGTATATCGATTCTCAAATCTCTTATATCTCTGTATATTGATTCTCAAATCACTTTACGATGGGCTCGCCATAGTATAGTACGTTCACTATATGATATGTAGTGAGTGCCAGTCATTGTGAATTGAATTTTATTTCTGTTAAACAGCAATTAAAAATAAGTGAAAATAGGAGGAATATTATCCACAGGCTATAAAAGTAAAGATATATTAAGCACAAATTTACACTTTATTACCTTACCAATTAAAAAAAATTAAATGGTACATGAAAATCGGAAGAATATTTTCCACATGTTACTTAAATAAAAATAAATTTATGCTTACATGCATAATTTAATTAATATATACATAGTAACTAGTTGTTATTTCTGTTCACTGACATTTGGGAGAGGAGATTGATTAAATTTAAAGCAGTAAAAAAGATAAGCAATCAATAACAAAGAACACGGTACAACCAAATTGCCACCAATACAATACATGAAGCTTAAAAATTAGGAATGAAGAGAAGATTCTGAAAATGTAAGTTTATTATATGATTGGAGATTTCATAGAAGGGGAAACACATTTCACCATAATAACATAAAAACCCACAGAATTCTAGATTTCAGTATTATCACGAATTCAATAAGATCAAGTTTACTATCCATTTATGATAGAATGCGCTAACAGAAAAGCCCAATAAACCAGAAACTGCTGATTGTTTTTATTGTTTTATGGTTGTGACCTCCAGAAATCTGACCGAACCACGTGGTATGGTCGAAGACAATCGTAGGGTAATCTCGAGTTCTGAAGTCTCCTGCCCTGATTAAACAGCATGTTGTCCCAATTAAGCGAAGAAAACCCTGGCTATTTTCTTTCTCAATTGAGTTCTATTCTTTAAGATTTCTCCCAAATAAATGGCTGCCCCAATTAACCATCAGCCCAAATAACCAGAATCCACTGTATTTGAAAATCTTTTGCTAAAGTCTAAATTCATCTCTGAACTTATTCTTCATGCAAGCAGTTTTCTAAAAAAATTACTGACCACTTATCTCTAATAGTTATTTGTCAACAGTTAACTCAGGTCTTTCCACCCATACTGGGTGGAAAAGACCTGAGTTAACAGTAAACAGAGGTAACAGTAAACAGAGTTAACAGACCTGAGTTAACAGTAAAAAATTTACTATATTGTACAGTAACATTTGTAATTCATTTGATAATTGAAGCATGAATAACCTTGCTTGAAATCATCATTTTTGAACTAGCAAGCATTCTGGTGTGATGATGGTGATTGGGGTGCATTTCCTTAAGTGTATGAAGTGCAATCAAAACATTTGTGGACTGAACTAATATTTGGGAAACTATAAAGCTTACTGGCCATTTGGATGTATCTTCTTCAAAGTAGTCTTCTTGACACTGTATACACCATTTCCAACACTTAAAATTTCTGTTAGCATTCTTGCTAATAGTTCCTCTCTCAAGAGTTCTGAATAATTTCTTCAGTCAGCAGCATGCACAGGGGCATTGTCATGATGCACATACTGATTTCCTGAAGCTAGCTTTTCTGCCTATTTTTTCTGAAGAGCATCTCATAATTGTGATGGAACTGCTTTCTTTCTTAGATCTTGTTACCATGCAGAACAATTTGCATAATGATGCACTGTGTACAATTACAATGCTTCTACAACTTCTCGAAGCATTTCTGATAGCCTTCTTTGGAATTGATAATAGTTTCTGCGTTATGTTCAGAATAATTTCACCATGCATCCCAAATCAGACCTTTCAAGGAGGCTTTAATCTTGGAAAAAAAAACAAATTCACAGGATACTAAATCACTTGAGCATTGTCACGATGTGTGCTCCAATTCCCTGAAACCCAGCCATTTTTCTTCTAACCATAAACCACAATCACCATAGAACTGTTTTAACATAGTGAATCAGGAATGTTTTGTAACTTTCCTGATTCACTATGTTATCATGCACGATAAATTTGTAATGAACGCACCGTGTCCTGTAAATCAAAAAATATTGTAAGCATGACCTTTGCAGTCAAGATTGTTTTGCTTCTCTCGCCCCCCATAAGTGAGAGTATATTCCACTAAGAAGACTAGGTCTTTGTGTCTGGGTCATAGCCATACATCCAAATTCATCAGTAATGATGAAAAAAGCAAAGCATGGGTTAGCAGCAGCAGCATGTTTGTTGGTGATCATCCTGACATGTCATAACTTACTGCTCTCTGTGATTATCAGTGAGAATACAAGGCACTAACTCAGCCGTAACACATTGCATTCCCAAATCCTGTATTAAAATTGATTGACATGTCACATAAGAAATACTAATTTCACAAGCAGCTTCACATTTAGTTAAACATTAGTTAAATCATTCCTGATCAGATCATGAACACAAGAGATTGAATCATTGGTTTCTGTAATTGTAGGGTGGCTAGAGTTAGGAAGAAACTTTGCAAACCACTGAAAAGTCTTTGAACAACACATAAAATCTTCTCTGATAGCTGTTTTTAATGTTCTATGGATTTCTGTTGCACTTCTTAATTTGAAACAAATTTTGATGCAGATTCATTGCTCATTTTAAAATACAATTAAACAAATAAAACAACTTCTATCAAGCACATGCATAATTCATTAATTTATGCTGATTGCAGATAACACCTGCATTACTATATTTAAAAATTTATTTTTTCATAATTTCGCATTATGTGCACTACAGATTCCAACGTTGTATTATGTGCACATGGCTCTATGTAGAATTACATTAAAATATTTTTTTTTTGGCTAAGGTATAAAGTTAAATAGCCATAGATACCTTATTATATCGAACTGATTAAAATTCAGTTGTATATAGCATACATAGCTGCCAACTTTTGCCTATCAGGAAAGTGGAGATCAGACATTTATAAGCAGGAGGAAAATAGATTTTCCAGAAAAATATTAAAATCCATATTGCACTAGAAATTAAATTTCACTGGCAAAATACAAATTATATATTAAAATACATTCATAGCATTGTTTACAAGTACAGTATGCTTATAAATATTAGCTCATTTAATATTTTTCTGTCTGTGTTTTTCAGTTTGGGATATTCTATTAAACATCAACTGATTATGATTGCTTCAAGAAAGATTTTGTTGCAGGGTTTGCTCTCTTCAGAAATGTTGAGCTAGAATTTTTTTTATAACAATGACCCTGCTGTATAAACTTCGGTGTTAGAAGAATTTCCAAACCTTCACCAGAAAAAGATCTGAACTCTTTAGTTTTGTTTTTTCAATCCAGCTGAATATTTTCTCACATTCATAACACTGCTATGAGGAATTGTTAAAATGCCAAGCATGACTCGATAGGTTGTTATGTTTCAAACTTCTTTGTGCACTTATCTGTTCCTCTACCAAGGATCACTATACATCAGTTATTTCTTCTTTCATGATAGGTTCTGGTAGTGTTTGACAGCTGATACTGAAAAACATCTGTTGTTTCATCTATTTCTTTATATTATCTTTAACACCAAGAAGTACTGGGAACTTATCCACAAATAATTTTAAATTTGAAAATGATGCACTATCAGTTGATGAATTTGTACTATTTCAACATTTATAGGAACATTATTTCTCAGTGGGAACTTGTATACCATGTATTACATGCAGCCACAAAGTACTTCCTCACTGAGCAAAAGAATGGAAATCAATTTTGAAAATGAACTGCAATATTTTAAGTTGTTGGTAAAATAAATTTGCTTATAAAATTATTCAGTATATTCAGTATCTCAGAGTAATGACCTCAGTACGTGGATGTGAGGTATGTTGATTGAAGAGCTGTATTCAGATTTTCAGCCTTGGGATAACGTGTTAAAAAAAAAAAAAAAAAAAAAACCAGCAAATTTCTTTCTGCAAGCCAGAATGAGAATAAAATGCTTAGAATTATCAGCTTACTTGGCCTGTTTAGGATTGCTTTCCCCAGAATTTTATGATTCAGAAGTTCTTTTTCTTGAGTTCATTTATTTGTCTTTTTCAAAACTTTTTGGATCGTGAACTGGAATTTGAACATGAGTCAGTGCTATACACTAGTGATCACTTGAAGTGCTTTTCAGTTCGATAGCTCTAAAAAGTAGTCATTGTTTTTCTCACCATTTCTAACCTCTTCTTTAAACAGATTTGTCAAAGGTTGCCACTGTTCTACCAGTCTGGTTACCCAATTAACCAAAGACAGCTGATGTTTAACATGTTTAAATCTTTCTTACTTCACTGGCAGCATCAGTTGAAATTGTTTGTCTATCTTTTCCTTCCGGTACTTTTCTGTAAATGGTAGTAAATTCCATGTCTACTAAGTGTCTGTCCACTTTCATAGGAAGGAATGCAGCTCCCTTTTCAGTACGCAAATTGATAAGATAGTAAGGACAGCCTTATTATCATCAATGACTCAGTTCCCCCTTTTAACATGTTTGCTGCTGCTTATATTTGCAGTGGTCCTTTATTTGTGCCTTGGGGTGTTTCTCTTGGAGCACTTCTCTGGGGGACTGGAACAAGCAGGCACTGCTTTTTAGTGAATGGATTTCATCTCTGAAGAATCATCACTCCAAGTAATGCTGACATCTGTTGTTTGTAGTGTTCTAACATCAACAAGATTCAGAATCCACATCACTTGAATAGAATACTATTTCAGCGTCAGATGACAAATTATAAAGAGCTGATTCAATGTCATCAGCTTCAATATTCTGTCCATCCTCATTCTTTTTTTTGGTTCTGATGTTCCAGGCTATAGATCAATATTAACATCCTTTTAGGGTTAAATTTTACAAGAAAACACTTTACACAAAATTTTATCAGTAGATACACACTAAGGATGATGATGATGATGATTTATTTTTCAAAAACTAAAAATTAAAATTCAGCACACATAATCTTCAAAAAATTGTAGCTTTTCTTCTTGTGGAAAATACTAAATTATATGGCGCCTCCATAGCCAGGTGGGCAGAAGCAGCAGTGCATAGCAGTCACTTCTTGATTAGACAGGGGTTCGAGCCCATGACCACCAAATACGGAGGATGCGGAAAGGTCAGGGAATGACCACCACATATCCCCGGAACAATATGGCCTTAGTTGCTAACCTCCTAAAAACCAAATAACAAACAGACAACTAAATTATATAAAATAACTTCAACATAAGCAAAGAACATATGAAACTGTGAATAGAGTACAGTATGTCCTCGTATAGCACGATAGTTGCGTTCCTAGAAACCCTCGTGCAATGCAAAATCGTGCAATATAAACAACAGGCCCTATGGGAAAAGTAGGGTTAGGTGCCGACCACCCAAGATTGAACACACATTTGGAACCAAAACATTACCAAACACAATAAATAATCGGGTAATTTTAATCGTTATAAAATACTTACGTATTTTATAACGATTAAAATACGTAATAAAAATAATATTATATTATAATAAAGTATTTTTAATACTAAAAAATGTATTATATTAAATAAAATAGTCGTAATAAAATATTGCTAATGCTTTTGCTTCTATCGTAAGCAAACTTGCTTTTTGTTTGATTTTCTGTCCAAACAGATGAGAGCCATTCCATCTCTTCCAATTCTTGTGTCTTAATCTAATGGATATTAATTACACTTTGAGTTGTTCCCGCTATGAAAGTTGTTTTTATTTTCGCTGCATTCTTTGTAATTCTCGGCGTTGCCTCATTTAGGTCTGTAGCACGTGCAATATCACATGGTCTTTAATTTCGCTCAAAGCGTTTCACAATTTCGTATTTTTTCTCTATCGACAGAAGAGGACTGGCCATAAGCCTTACGGGGGGAACCACGGTGGGCCGGAGGCCGGTGTAATTTTGGCCATAAACCGTAGTATGAGGCCACTATAAATTTTCCCGGGTAAGAATTTTTGACTCAGTCCGCCTCTGTTTATCGATATATTGCTTTTTTTTTTTTTTCTCTCTCTGAATCTGCAGTGTCTTAGCCAGGACGCTTCCTTTTCACACCTTTTAAGTATTTTACTCATTTTTAGGGAATAAAGCACAATTACAAAACGAGGAGGCACGCTTGATACACATAAACAAAGCTGCGTGCGTGTAGCAACTGAATAAACAACACCGTAAAGGCCGAGATACACTATTAATTAACACCTCACATTTTACTAAAGCACATTTCTGGAGGTTACTACCATAAAACAATAAAAACAATTTCCAGTTGCGTTTCTGCTAGTGGAATCTGTTATAAACTGGTAGTAAACTCGATCTAATTGCATTTGTGATTATACCGATAGCTTGAATTGTGTTGGTTTTTACGTTATTATGGTGAAATGTGTTTCCCCTTCACTGATATAAAACACATAAATACATTTTCAGACTCTTCTTCATTGCTATCGTGTTGCGTTCAGTTGGGGTGATTCCGCGTTCGACTGCCATTTCTTGTAAACACAAAGGCGAATCGTGTATAAGCGAATTCGGTTCGTGTTATATAAGATATCGTTCCCCTATTTATAAATCGTGTATGATCGAATTCGTGTAATGCAAACACGTGCTATACGAGGACCGACTGTATACAGCTTTTATAGTGCTCTATACAGTGAAATGGATGTGAAGCAAAAATCCAGCCATAATGCAATAGCAATGGTGATATTAGCAGAGGCACATGATGCAAGAAAGCAAGCTTATACAGCATCAGCCAAAAAAAAAAAAAAAAAAACCTAATTTCACCCATCCACTCGCTCCAAATGTTTGTCTAGTTTTGCCTTGAATCTATTTAAGCTATCAACTTCTACAATGACAAATGGAAGTTTGTTCCAGCAATCAACCACCTGCTGGCTAAAGACTTCAACACATCTATCCTGCAACTGTCTTTGCTCAATTTGAATTTATACCCTCTCAGGCAATTATTCTGAGCAAAAGAAAGAATTCCATCAGCATTGAGCATGCTCAAACCATACAAGACTTTATACACCTCACTAAGATCATGGTGCCTAGTCTCCAGACATTGGAATTTGCAAAACTTAAGCCTTTCTTCGCCGACCGGGCTAGCCGAGTGGGTAAAGTACCTGCCCGGCAACCCAAAGGTCGCGGGTTCGATTCCCGCCTCGGGCTTGGATCAAAGTACTGCAAAAACCTTGAGAGGTGCAATATGGCCACAGAAGCCGATGCGCCAACAACTACCAAATCAAAAAAAAAAAAAAAAAAGCCTTTCTTCATAAGAGCAACCATTTATTCCATTCACTAATCTTGTTGCCCTTCTCTGTACTCATTCCAACAGCTCTACATCCTTCTTAAAACGGCGCCTCCTAGCCAGGTGGGAAGCAGCAGCAGTGCTTAGCACATGCTTCTTGATTAGACTGGGGTTCGAGCCCGTGCCCACCAAATATGGAGGATGCAGTAAGGTCAGGGAATGACCACTGCATATCCCCGGAGCAATATGGCCTTAGTTGCTAATGCTCCTAAAAAACCAAATAATAACAATAACCTTAAAACGAGGCCTCCAGACCTGTATACAGTACTCAAGGTGTGGCCTGACCATTGCCTTATACAAGGGGATAATCACCTCCTTATCCATGCTAGAAAAATTCCTGTATATCATTGACAAGGCACCGTGAGCTACTCTTGCAGACCGTCTGCACTGCTCAGAAAACTTCATATCTGCTTGCACAATTAGCCCCAGGTCCTTTTCACTGTCTGCCACTGTCAGTGTAATACCACACAGTTGATACATTAATCTGGGTTAATGCTTCCCATATGCAATACTTTACATTTGTCAATGTTAAACTCCAATTACCACCTCTCAGCCCACCTGCTCAACTTTTCTAGATCTTGTTGCAGCAGTGTACTGCCATTAGTGTCATTAACAATCCTGCCAACCTTCATATTGCCTGCAAACTTGGACATTAAGCCTGATATACCGTCTATCATTAATAAATACAGAAAACAACAATGGAGCCAACACTGAACCCTGGGGAACTCCACTAATAACATTAGTCCACGAAGAGCAGTGTCCACTGATTACCAATCTCTGTCTTCTCCAACTCAACCATCCCTTTATCCATAGTAGCAGTTTGCCTCCAATGCCACACTGCTCCAATTTCTGCAGCAGCCTTCCATGTGCAACAGTATCAAAAGCCTTTCTAAGAACAAAATATATGATATCAAAATTATTCTTTGCATCCAGTGCCTTTGTGACCACATCATAGTATCCAATCAAATTGGTCACACAAGACTTCCCCTTAACAAACCCATGCCATGTCCGAGCTGTAACTGAAGTCTTGTTTAGATAATCCTGCAATGCTTCTTTAACCAGTGCCTCCATTAATTTCCCTGGAACAGAAGTTAAACTAACAGGTCTGTAATTATCTGTGTCTCCATTTGATCCTGCTTTGTGAATTGGGGTCACATTTGCACTTCTCCAGTCCATGGGTACCTCCCCTGAGTGCAAGGAAGCTCTCATAATTACGGCTAAGGGTTTGCTTACTTCCTTTGCTGCCTCCTTTAATAGAACTGAATAGATTCCATCCACCCCAGGTACCTTTCTTATATTTATCTTCAACAATATCTCCTCCAGTTTACTGTGAGTTTTTACAAAATTATCTAGCTTACTGCCAGAGTTTAATACACCTCTGGCATTCCCCTACCTGAATAACTCCATGTGTGAATGTAGATGCAAAATATTCATTTAATTTGTTAGCTTCCTCATCAGAATCATCAACTGTTGAACCATCGATATCAAGTGGACCAATCTGATTCATCCCCTTCCTTCTAGAGTTTACAAAAGTAAAGAACTCTTTGCTGTTTTTCTTTGCTCTCCTTCCTATCCTGTGTATCCCTCCTGTACACATTGTACTCCTAAAATTCCAGTTCTGCATTCCTTATATCTGTGTGACACCACATCTTTGTTACCCCAACAGTATCTGCCTTTGAAGTTTTGATCAACACCTCAAATTCATCAAATTTATTTACCAAACTCCTAGCATTGGTGTTCACACAAGTATACATGCACCTGTTTCTATTCTTAGCTACCCTAACACAGCCCATGTATTTATGTGTTCCACAATGACTCCCAGCAGTCTCCTGAATCCCCTGCACCTTGTTTTTCAGGCTGCTGCTCATTTCAGTAGAAGCAGTGCAAGAATCACCTTCACCTCTGCCAGTGGCTACTGTTAACCTATTAGTCCGTTTTTCCTCCCAAGCTAATAGTTTTCCAACCCACCTAACTCTGCCTCGATAACATCAGCAAATATCACCCAGTTGTTCATTTCATGTGCTTTTCCTTTTGCAGTTCATTTATTGACATTGTTTATGTTTGAGGCACAAAAATATTAGTTCATTTTGATATAGTCTTGCATTCTGGCAGTAAACATGTTAATACCCTTACTACTCCAGGATTAAGTGCCAGACAAGTTTTTGAAGGAATGCTTTTGGTTTGTTCAGAGGATTTTCAATCCTGGCGCCAAGAGCAGGCTACTGTTATTATTGCAAAAGATCATAGCAATGGGATATAGCTGGAATCATTTGATTACTGCCCTCTATGGCAATTGAAGATGGTCCATTTTTTAGAGCCATCCCTACATCTTCTTTCCTTATCCATGCAATTTCCAATTTCATTAACAATGCCTGTTGCATTTGTTCTTCCACAACCTTTTTTTTTTTTTTTTTTTTTTTCGCCATCAGGAACATTGCTGAACAACCTCTATTATCAGCACAACTAAAATTCCCTGACGAAGTATGCAAATAAATGTTCGCATGTAGGACATCATTCACCATCAAATACATTTACTTTTGCATTTCTTCATATGGTTATTTTGGTTATTTGTTTGCAAATGTCTCATTACATCATGTTTCCAGCAGCTTGAGTTTAAAAATCACATCTCCAGTATATAAAGCAAATATATTACCTTTTTCAGATTTTATAATAATATGAAAAATCTTGCATACATTTCTTTTGAAATTTTACATCATATTGCGCAACAAAAGTACTAAGAAATTACATTTCTATTTTACAAAATATGACTACCGTACTGCTTATTTTCATTAAGGGTCAATTCATTAATGAAAATAAGTAGAAATTTGCAAATTTTTTTTAATTCCAGTTTTAATGTGGTTTTATTTTTTTTTTTGAAAAGAAAAAGACTGAGGGGAAAACTGAGATTTTGCAAATAGATGGAGAAACTTTGTCAGCAAATGATATTACAGTAAGAGAGGGAAGCATTAAATTGAGCAACAAAGGCTGATTCTGTTGTAAATGTGGAGAGTTAGTGGCTGTGAGGATAACTTTGCAACTCTCCACACTCTTTTGTAAGTTTCTGTCATCAAACTAGCATGCTTACATTATGACTATGATTCACAAGTAACGTGAAATGACAGAGATGATGTCGATTGCATTACTGTCATGAGATTATTTTTAATGGATAAAAAAAATTTAGCATGGTTTTGAAGCATTTAAAGGCTGAATTAGAACAGCTAATACTTTGCAAATGATAATACAGAAATCTGTATATACAAGTTTCCTTTTTTATTTTGTGAAGCTGAGATTATGCTTTAAGTACCTAAGAGTTGGGTTTTTTTTTTTTTTTTTTTTTTCATAAAGCCGTTAAAGTTAGAATAATAAATTAAGTTTTTGTTTGTTATGTATGATTAATGGAACAATGTCCATTAAAACATTAAAAATCTTATGTATTTGTTGAAGTTTATCAATTATATTTCAGTGATTTTTCACTTTTGGAATGATAGAAACAGTAAGGATAAATATAAGTTATTTATATTAAGTTCTGTTTCAAAATGAAAAATTAAATGGAAAGAAAGTGAATATTTATTGGATAGAGAAAACTATTGCTGTTACTGAGAGAAATATTGAGGTTAAAAGTTTTGAGGAAAGGTATGTGTTCAAGTCAAGGTTTTATCTATATAATGTTGAATGTAATGTTTATATATATTTCTACAACTATATATATTTATACGTATATATTTCTATGTATACTATATATGTTTCTACAACTATATATGGATGAGGCTTATTTCACTCGGGAAGGCTTATTTAATCAGCACAGTGCTCATGTGTGGGCTCACGACAACCCACATGGTGTGCGCCCCCATGCGGCACAACATCGCTTTGCAATAAATGTGTGGGCAGGTATAGTCGGTGACTGCTTAGTCGGCCCATAAATGTTACCATCCCGCATGAACTCCACTAAATATCGGATCTTTCTTGAACAAGTTCTACCAGGGTTACTTGACAATGTTCCAGCAAATGTGAGACGCAACATTTGGTTTCAACATGACGGGGTGCCTGCCCATTATGGAAGGTGTGTTCGTGACCATTTGAACAGACGTTTTGGGTGCCGATGGATTGGCCTTGGTGGACCTGTTGCCTGGCCCTCACACTCACCTGATTTATCGAGCCTTGATTTCTTTCTGGGGGGGGCTCAAATCTATGGTGTATGAATCGCCTGTGGAGATGAAAATGGATCTCGTGGCGAGACTCCTCTGTGCTGCTGCTACTGTCAAAGAAACTCCAGGTGTGTTCGACCGTGTCCACCAATCCGTGCTGCGTCAGTGTCACGCATGCATCGCATCTCATGGTGGAACCTTCGAGCATCTGTTGTAACATCATGAAATGCATCCATCTCGTACTCCATTGTTAATATTATGTCAAATAAATGTTTGCCACTAATTACTGTCTTGTGTCATTTCTGCTTCTTGTGCCTCTGCTACTACTTTCCCGTGACATTTCCGGTTATGGGTTCCTATGCGATTCACATTCCTTTAGATGTTACCTACCTCCCCTAAACGTTTGTACCAATATTTTTGAGCCACCCTGTATGGGAATTTTGCTAGCAGGGAAAAGGAGGTGATTGTCCCTCTGTATAAGGCAATGGTCAGGTCACGCCTTGAGTACTGCGTACAGGTCTGGAGGCCTCATTTTAGGAAGGATGTAGATTTGCTTGAGCGTGTACAGAGAAGGGCAACAAGATTGGTGAGGGGATTGAAGGGATCTTCTTATCAAGAGAGGCTTAAGTTCTGCAAATTGCAGACTAGGCACCTGTGCTGTGATCTGATTGGGGTGTATAAGGCCTTGAATGGGTTGAGCACGCTGAAGTCTGATGAGATCCTTCCACTTGTTCAGATTACAAACCTAAGGGGGCATAAATTCAAATTAAGAAAAGACAGATGGAGAATAGATGTGCGGAAATTTGCCTTTAGCCAGCGGGTGGTTAATTGCTGGAACAAACTTCCATCTGTCGTTGTGGAAGTTGATAGGTTAAATAAATTTAAGGAGGAACTGGACAAGCATTTGGAGGGAATTGTGTGATTTTTTTTTTTTTTTTTTGGCTGATGTTGCATAAGCTCATACACTTGCTTTCTTGCATCACATGCCACTACTACTACTACTATAAGTTTGGACAGTTTATTCCAGCAAGAGAACACCTCTTTAAGGTCCTCAGCTGGAATTCTGTAACTTTTTTCCTTGTCCTTCTCATCCCCAAAAGCATTCCTCTTCTTCAGTGCCTCTGCCTCTTCATTGTGAAGCTCTGCTAGCTCCTTCCTGTGGTCCTCCACATCCTTCTCATTAATCTCCAGGCCCACAGAACTGCCCAGACACAATTTCTTGCACAACAGGCTCTTCCTCCAACTGTTGCAAGCCTTCGAAGTCCCTTGGAGCCACAGCATTGGGCTACAATGGCCTCCAAGCCAAATTCAAGCACCTAACAGAAACCTCCTTCCAAGCAACCACGATTAGGAAAACAGCATCCGCTATATTGATGTGACCCTTCCAGAAGCTCTTCAGAGTCTGATTTCTTTCTGTGGATAAGTGGCCTCAAAACATTTTCTGAACAGTGCCTTAGTGTAGAGTTTTTTAAAATTTGCAATCACCTGCTGGTCCATAGGCTGGAGGAGAAGTGTTGTATTAGGTGGCAAGAAGTGAACCTTGATAAAACTGAACTCATCTGGTAATTCTTCCATCAAATTAGGAGGGTGGGCTGGAGCATCGTCCATGACCAAAAGCACCATCAGTGGAAGATCCTTCTCCCTAAGGTAGTCACGGACAGTGACTACCTTAGTCACCCAGTCAGAGAAAAGACTCCTGGTCACCCGAGCCTTGTGGTTGGAACGCCACAAAACTCCAAGGTAGTTTTTCCTTATGTTTTTAAAAGCCCTGGGGTTCTCCAAATGGTACACAAGCAGTGGTTTGAACTTGCAGTCATCCGAAGCATTGGCACAAAAGAACAATGTAAGCCGGTCTTTCACTGACTTATGGCCAGGCAAGATTGTCTCCTCCTTCACTGATATACGTTCTGTGTGGCATTCTCTTCCAGAAAAGGCCAGTTTCATCGCAGTTAAACACCTGCTGCGAAAGAAAGTCTCCATCCTCAATTATTTTCTTAAATTTCTCACAGTGTTGCTCAGCAGCATCCTAGTCTGCACTGGCAGCCTCACAATGCTGTGTAATCCAGTCCTTTTCCTAAATCCAGTAAACCATCCCTTGGTGCCAAAAAACTCCTTCACATAACCAGTACTTGTACTAGGAACCTTAGCACCAATTTCCTCAAACAATTGTTTGGGCTTTTCACAAATAATCGCCTCACTGACACTATCACCTGCCATTTGTTTTTCATTAATCCACACTAATAGAAGAGTTTCCATTTTTTTTGGTGATATTACAACATGAACTGCTCAACCTAGAGATTCCCTTTGCGACCTGTGCACTTTTTATTTCTTCCTTGTTTTTTAAAATTTTACTGATTGTTGATTTAGCCATATCATATTCAGCACTTAGATCTCCTACACTTTCTCACTTGAAAATTATTTCTTTCTTAATGTCTAGGTTAATTAGCTTTCTCACTCTCTTTTGCCGGCTCATGGCTAAAATTATATAGCAGAATAATTAAAAAATATATTTTCACTGCTAAAGGGCAAATAAGCAGATAACTGAACTAAACTAATAACTGACAAACGATAACAAAGATGATAACTGATGCTCTAATCAAATCAGGAAGGCCCTGACACGTTATGCCCACACGTTTGTTGTAGCATCCTGATTTTATTGATAAACTGTTCATTATAGTATTGTTTGTTGTAGCTGTGTGTGTGTGTCCTGAGAATGGTCTATTAAATCTTTCACAGGAGAACTCGGACACAAACATATTCTAAATCAGACACTGTCCTTCTCCAAATGCCACGATAAACGTTGTCTGATCTGTCCTCTATGGACAACCTCGAATTCCCTACGTTTTTGCAAAACTACAAATGTCATCTATCTGCTTACCTGTAAAATTTGCAATAGTAATTATGTAGGATAAACATCAAACTCCCTAAATATCAGAATTAATGGACATAGGTCAAAAAATAATAACCTATCCATTGGAAAAAACAATGACACAGATCTGGAACTACTACACTTTCACCACCACAATTTCAGCAATGCTATCATTAAAATCTTAGCTGTCATTGAAAATAGCCTCACCTGTGAATACTATGAAATCATTTATATGTGTATTCACAAAACCTTGTATCCACATGAACTAAATAACAAATTCTTCAATAAGATTTTGTTTAGTAATAGCTTTTTTAACACCAAATTTTTACACTGTATTTATAAATTATTTAACCTTAGTCATATTATGCAGGCTTAAAAATGCAGACACTCACGTGGAAATAAAAAGCATAATCCATACAAAAATATGAAATTTGATTTTAAAATTATCCTTAGTTCTTGGGACAGTGTTACCCTTGATCTACTTAAAATAAACCACTTCCTTCTTAGCATCAAAAAATCTATTCTTAAAGCTTTAATTTCATTCTGTCAAAAATTAATGTTCAGTAATATCCACCTTAAACATGAAGACATTGGTCTCTACAGAATTGGCATTATTACAGCTCACTGCATTGAATTTTGCAATATCAAATTTGCACAAAAATGGTTCAACAAAATACACTGGTCTTACTCAATAAACATAATAACCTACTACATACACAAAGCCTATACAAACATCATTGTTTCAATTATGATTCTCCATTAGGTTTAAAAATCTGTAACTACAAAAAATTTCTACCAACATAGGAAATATTCTACTTACAGATCTCCCATGCCACTGCAATAGTCTTGTCTATGCTCCATATATTGATCAATATCATGGTCATGTTATAACTGGCAATCTTAATATCATAAAGGACCATGACCTAAAAACTGCTATAAGCAAAGGATTTTAAATACAGACCTATTAATAAGGCTAACCTTAATAACATCAACAGAGAATTATACTAATGTTAATGCATTTTGCTAACAAACTTGGTTTTAAATTCACCATTCCACACAAATCATTCCAAAACTGGATCACCATCTATCATAACATTGTAAAAGCTATCTAAAATGCCTACAAGCTGTACAATAACTGCTACACCATACTGTAATCTTAAGAAGTGTATAAAAGAATTACAGGACAATTTTATCATCACCCCAGTAGATAAAGCATCTAACAACTTTGCCATCTTTTGCAAGCAATTTTACTATAATCAACTTAAAAATGAAATAGAAAATAACTCCACTTTTACTCCCTGCTATCTTAGTCCTGCTTCCACAATTAAAAAGCTAATAGCTTTAACTAAAAAACTAAATACTACTAAACTACAGAACTCAACCCTACCCTTTCTGTATATGATTGCCAAATTCCATAAACAACCTGTAGGCTTCATTTTCATTACTAGTTCCAAAAATAGTGGCTGCTACCTCCCAGGTAAAGTTTTTCAAATTACTCAATACTATTTTCCTATTTTCAACAATCTTACATCTACTTGGATCATTAACAATAACCAACCTTCAAATCTGATATCACCATAACTAGCATAAAAACTTTTGATTTCACCAACCTCTTCACCTCAATCCCACATAACCTTCTGATATTTGTGCTAAAACAACTTTATCACAGATACAAAGATAACTTGAATATAAGTGATAATACATGGAACAATTATGTCAATCTCTGTTTACTTAATAACTATATCTTCGACTGCAAACTTACTTATAAACAAACCATTGGTGTTCCCATGGATTCCCAAATTTCCAGATCCAACCTATTTTTCACTATTATTATTATTATTAGCTATATGGTGACCAGCCAAAAAAAAATTCTGAATTACCGAGAGAGAAAGAGAGAAGTAGAAGGGGAAATCACCAAGAAAGAGGAGAATGATGATACCCACCTCAGGACCCTGGGTGTGCCAAGCCCCCATACTCACCAGATATGAGCCCCTGGGGTTGAGTATGAAGAATTATATATTGATATTTGATTGATATTTATTACTTAAAGCAGTCCCAGCCAATCAATGGCAACCCCGCTATAGAATTATACACCACAAACAACCCTAATCATAACTTTTTTAGTATTCAGATATATAGATGACATCGTAATTTTAAATACAAACTTTGAACCATTAGCCAAAGCAATTTACTCCAATGAACTTAAACTGAATAAAGAAAACTCTACTAATTACACAGCCAACTCCCTTGACCTCTATATTACTCTTGGCAATGCTTCCCTTCCATATAATATTGACATATATGATAAAAGAAATAAATTCAACTTCGATGTCATTTACCTTACTAATTGGCACTCTAATATTTCCAACAAAATATACAAAAATATAATTTGTACTAAAACTATTAGATTAGCTAACATATGCAGTAACCACTTACTGTTCACCAAAGCTCTTAAACATCTTTACAATAAGTTAATTAATAATAACATCCCCATCTATTTTATAAAATACTGCTTCAATATAGTTTCCCATTTGATCAAGAATAAATTCAGTTGTAATCTACTATGAACTGGTCAGTTCTATTCATATTTGTACAGTTGTAATATTATTTGGTGAGATTTCCACTACTTGGTGAGTAATAACTATACATGATTCCCTATGGAATTATTTTCATTGGAATGATTACTTTGTTTCTTTACTCATTAAGTTTCTACTTTTTAAGTATCCACTTCTTTCATCTATTTATTTGATATATGTTTTAACAATCCTTTATGAAATGACTGATAATTCACTTCCCTTGTTGAGACTTTATTGATATTTCATTTTTGTTTTCGTGCACAGATAATATATGTAGGTAAATTGCTTTATATTTGGATCTTGGATCTTTCAAGTATTAAAGCTATCCAAAAGTATCCAAAAAGTTTTGATACCTTTCAGTTCCACCTTTGAATATCCACCTTTGGATTTATCTGCTCGAGATGTATACTATTTTCATTTACTATTGTGCATATTATTCATTAATACTGAAATTTTATGCAGTACTTGTTCATTTTTGGATTCTTCAACTCCATGGATCTTTGTGACTCTATTTATATTACAATTTTTTTTTTATTTTCTACAGTCTCCTTAGGATTTGATGCCTACCATTTTGTCTACAGTCATCTAGTTATATGCATCCTTGGATTTATTTCCTATTCTTTCATAACTGGATTTAAACTAGATTTCTCATCAAAAACCTCCTATGGATTCTTATTACACCCTTTCACCTTTAGATGCACATTTGAAACTACCTTTGGATTTGTGCTACTCTATCAACAATAGATTTATTTATTTATTTTTACAGAAATGATTACAAGAATTATACAACATCCTTTTTGCTAAGTATATAGTAGCCATATCACTTGGTCTACTTTCTATTCATTTTATTATGGCTATGTTCAATACTTTTTATTTATCTACGAGCTGTTTTATTTTTATATATCTTTTGACTTTATATCAGTAATGTCCTTTTATTCCAACTGCATTAATACGTTATAGATATAATCTCTCTTTTCTTAGGCTACTCTTATGTATCTCTATTCTCTTATATTCAAAATAGGATTATAGATGTCACTATTTCCATATCTATTTTCACTTCTTCACAACTCTCTATCAAGTCCCTTATGCTGTTATAAATTGCTCTATCCTGAAGCTAAGTCACCTATGTAGCTCTGATTTGGATACATTCATCTGCTCTACAAAATATGTGCACTTTATTTTCCCGCTGTCTTCCTTCTTCTACCTGCTACTTGAAAACTCCAGGTATAGTTCCCTTTTTTATTATACTTTTGGTTTCGGTTAATTTCTAGGCCTGTTTTTACTTACATAATTTTTTGCCTGTTTTTCCCTGCTGTACAAGCATTTCGTATTCATCTCCTTTTTAAACTAACACTTACAAAGCCAGAGCCCTTACTATAAGGTTGGACTTTACAACCCCAGCTAGCTCAGTAAGTTTTAATAACTTTTTCTATACTTTTTACCTTTCTACTTTCTAATTCTACCTTTCTTTCTGATCGTAGAGCTATTAGTGCAATACAAGGGTGATACAAACGTTCCATTCCAACTTTGTGAAAACATTCCAAGAGTGATACAAATGTTCCAACATACGGAGGATGCGAAAAGGTCAGGGAATGACCACCGCGTATTCCCAGAGCAATATGGCCTTAGTTGCTAATGCTCCTAAAAACCAAACAACAACAACAGCTTCGGCATGCCAAATCCCTGCTGATGAAAATAAAAAACTGGGCATGTTGGAAAGATTTTCCATAATACAGCTTCTTATACCTCTCACAAGAGATGACCAATGCCTTCATCTCATTTACTATAACTTCACAATTAAACTTGTCCCACTTGTGCAGATCCGTGCAAAGGTGCTTGGGGGCACAGATGCAAACAGGATTAAGGGGCCTTGTTTATTTATGTTGAGTCTTTGTTGGCTCCCTCAATTGGAGTCCCATAGATGGGGGGGGCTCCTGGGGGTGACACATCCAGAGCACCCTCCATTTGCACGGCCCTGCATTAAATGCAGATTTCAGTCAGGTCATGTGCCCATGGTATGCAACTTACCCAAAGGCATGGGCTGATGAATGCAATGTCAGATGAAAATAATTTTTCATCAAGATCATCAAACCAGGAATCATCCTTGATTACTTACTTTCATATGATTGGGACAACGTGTATCATATACCCATTGAGGAAGCTTTTTAGGAATTGCTGAAAGACTTGACCATAATCAAAGGGATGAGTCATCAAAAGAAATTGGCTGGTGCATAATTCAGTGCAGAAGCCAAGCAGGCCTTCATTTACAAATTGAAAGCCTTCAGGAAATGGCAAAAATGAGATGGGAAGCAGACTAAAAAACAAATACGTGGTTGTCTCCCAGGACACTCTACACTGTCTCTATGTTATTCAGCATCTTTGTGAATGATCATTTTGCCTCCATACAGAAAGCAAAAATTAAGGTTTATGTCTACTTTCTGTTTTTACTTTGTAAATTACAGGTAAGAATATACTCTGAATGAACACTGATTTACAGACAGATTTAATTAATGTACAGAATTAGGCACATGACAGACTGTAATTAGTGAAAGCAAAAAAAAAAATCCCTCTTATTAATCAGTCCTTCACATCAGATTACTGAATACGTACCCACAATAAGATTCCATAGCCTTACACTTGTAAAAAAATAACTCCTACTCTTGCAAAGAAATAGAAGTGTCTCAACTTGTGGGTTGTTCCCTCTCCTGATTAGGCCATACATGTTAATTATATATAGTGCAAACTGAGACTCTTCCTGTACTTATTTTATCAAATTCAAAATAAGCTAAATCTGACTACCAGAATCTCCATCTATTTTATCAATTTTCTTTAATAGACTCAGTTCTGAACTACGCTGTGAATATCTCAAACAACGCATAAACTACTATTGTGAATATCTAACACAATCCAATTAAGACATAATGATAATTTACTGACTAGAATTTTTAAGTTACTTATGGGTAAGCAAAACTGGAATGGTCCTAATTTGAGAAATCAGGTACCTCTCAAGTTTCCTTTTATAATCCCTTCTCAAAAACCAAAATAAAATTTTTTCTTTAAAAAAATAGAAATGGTAGAATTTCTACAATTAATGCTATTCTGATAACATACTCATTAAGAACCATTCCCATTACATTCTTTTAGATCACAAAGAACTTTGTTAGATCAGCTCATTTCCCTGAACACTTTCCACATTATTAATTCTGTCTTAAGCAAACTGAACTTTAAAATTAAAAACGTATATTATTTTGGCAAGTTATGATTTTTTTCTTTGTTTTCTGTTGTTTGCTATTTAATATGTAATTAAGATGGTGCATATTTAATTCTTCCCACCCTTTTTTGTGGGGAGGGTAAGCATAAGGTGTTTATGTTAATTCACTAGAATAATTAAAACTTGTTAAGGAGCTAACTACTCCTTAACAAGTTCTTTGTTTAAATTTTTTTATGGGAAATAACTGTTGTATTGTATTAATAATTGGGATGCACCCTTTATTTAAGTTTTTATTAGCAATATATTAGCAGTTTAAAATAATTATTTGGTGTGTGGTAAAAGATTTATAAATTCTAATATTTATTAGAGTATTGTATTTGTAAATTAAACTGATACGGTGTAATTGGGGTTCATCCTGTTTTGTATGAAAAATATAAAATAAGAAAAAAATCTAATGATATCAGCCTAAAACTAAGTTTATAAAACTTAGTATTTTACAAAAAAGATAAAAGTGGAGATTATATAGAGCTTAAATTTATGACAGTTTAATTGGCTGGATTAAAGGGTATGATAAGTACGATCTGGCCAGTTATTTGCAGTCATGAAAACTTACAGAAGACTTCCTGTATATTACTGATTCTTATTGAAAATGGAACAGTTAATTGCATTTTTAAAGTACTAACAAGAATCCTTTATTTTCATTTAGGTTAAACATCATGATGGTGAGCAAAAAGAAGGAGAGAGGGGAAATAAAATGGTTTCTGAAATCTACCTCACAAGGCTGTTAGCAACTAAGGTAAGTACTGTACAGCAGGCCCTTGTTATAACGCGGTTCACTTTATGCTGATTCGCTATAATGCTGTTCTTATATTATAACCCATATTTAACGAAATTGTTTCATTCAATTCATTTGAAAATGAATAGCAAAACAGCATTAAAACATTTCCCACGCTCAGTGAAAATTTCTTGCCCGCTAATTTAATTGCAGTACAGTGACTTTTTACGTAATTCTGAGATCAACATTTTAAAAAATGATCAAGTATATTGCTTGTAATATTTGCGTTATATGCATTTATCCGAAGTCTAGTCATCACTCAGTACAGTATTAGACATTGTGCATAACGGACAGTTTACTCGAACAGTGTATCATAATTAATGCAACCAACGCAGTTACGTTTTCGAAGAGTTAATAATGGCGGATAAGAATGAAAAAACAACGTCTGGACTTAGTAAGAAGACTACAATTGTAAGAAAAAGACTGAATTTGAAAATTAAATTAGACGTTTTGAAGCGAATCGATTCCAGTCAACGACAAGCGGATGTGTGCCATAATTTGGGACTGGTAAGTTTAGCTGTTAGAACAATTATAAAAAATAAAGAATTAATTTTTGCAGCAAGAAAGACAGCTGTTCTACTGCAAGCAACTAGGGCTAGGCTGGCTATTAGGATTGAAATGGAGAGACTTAAACTAATTTTATTGAAGATAATATCCAATACAGAATTCAGTTAAGTTAAATATTATAATAATAATAAAAAGAGATTAGCATATATGATGATTTGAAGAAAACTCACCTTAAAAAAAAAAAAGTGGAACCATTTAAACCTGGTAAGGGCTGGTTGATTTAAATAGATTTAAAATCCAGGGAGAAGCTGCAAGTGCAGATCAAGGAGCCAAAACTTTCAAAAAAGAACCTGTTAAAATTGTTGAAGGGGCCTATTATGTGTTATACTTCTCAACATGTTTTTAACATAGATGAAGCAGGACTTTTTTGGAAACGAATCCTTTCATATTGAAAGAAGAAAAAAAAAACATGGCCAGGTTTCAAAGCGGCGAAGGATCGGTTGCCTATTTTTGGGTGGTAATGCTGCGGGGGATTTAAAATTAAAACCCCTTTTAGTTTACCAGGAAGAGGGCCAAAGTACAACCCAAAATCGACTCATTTTTCATGATTAAATTCATAAATTAAATTAAATCAATTTAGATCAATTAAATTCATGATTTTAAGTGGAAGTTTAATTTTGATCGTAAGTAGTTACCACATAATTATATACGTATGTAATGCAGAATATTTTTATATGTACAAATATTTGAATATTAAATATTTTGACCAACATTTGTGCATCTTTTCACTATCAGTTATTATTGATTAGGAAATATCTTATGGCAGAAACTGCATCTCACAAATACATATGCTTCCTTATGGGAATGCGGCGCTCGCTTAGCGCGAATTCACTTAGCACTCTGTCTTTCTAGAATGAATTATCAGCATTAAGCGGGGAGTCACCTGTAGTCTAATACTGAATGTAATTCAATTATTTATTTATTTATTTTTTTTTTTTAGCTGTTGCTGTATAAGCTATGTTTCTTTGTGTGATATTGCCACTACCAAATGATTGATTACGTACAACAGAAATATGGTTAATTTTTGTATTAGATATATGAATATGTAAAAATATAAATGTATCAATATTTGTTTCCACCCAATAGGTAAGAATTGTTAGTGTAATACTGAGTCAGCCTGAGACAAAAACAAGGTTAGGAGTACATTATAAGCCAAACATCTATGATAAATGTAGTGAACAGCTATACAAACAACTTGATTTAGCTACCAAAGCAGATTGGTGTTTTTTTGTTTTGTTTTTTTAATCCTAAACATGAAAGATATTAAGAACCTATAGTACTTCATACTTTGCATGGGTTGAAAGCTCAAAAGACAAAAGATACTTGTTAACTTTAGACTTCAATTTCTGTAGATTATAGTTTTTGGGAAATACATGTGAAGGAAAGTTATTCAACAGAGTAAGTAAAAGGGATAAATGAGGAAGAGCAAAAACTGATTCTGTAAATTTGGAATATACACAGTAAATGGATGTTGTGTAAAATGCTCAGATTGGTTTGGGAGAGGAGGGTGTTTAGATGCAAATTCAGAAGAACAATTCCATGGAAGTATATATAGAAAAAGTGGGTAGCAAAAAATTAATGTCTATAAGACAGAGTGGACAGATTTTGTAAGAGCCAGATCATCAATTAACCGCTGTTGTCTCTCTTTTGAATAGTCTAGAGGCCTGAGAGATGATTTGGGAGCATTACCACCTCAGATACGAGAACAATATTCCTGGTAGGGTGGATCGGAGAATTGTACAGAGTGAACAGTGTTGTTTAGACAAAAAGTAATGCAGCAAAAAAGAATATCCAGTTTTATTTTTGTTTGTTTGTTTGTTTGTTTGATTTTTTTTTTTTTTTGATGCAGCAGAAGCAATATTTGTGATGTGCTTACACTAAGAAAGATTAGAAGTCAGGATAATCCCTAGAAATATGTGATTGTCTAAAAAACTTAGTTACACTAATTTAGATAGTTCACACAACCAGAGTTGCCATTGTCAACAGCAGAGAATATCAATGTCACATAAGAAGCAGATACTGGTTAGCATGATTACACTAGAAAACAAATGAATGTGGAAGAAACATTTAGAAGGTTTGTATAGCTACCTGATTTGCAGGTCTCAGTAAGTCAGATTTGTCTGGAACATCTATACCTGTCTGTCACAGTCACAAAGGAAGTAATACATGTATCATGGAATGTGTGTATCTCAGAAAACATTTCTTACTGTTTGTAAAAAAGCTGTACATGATAGGTAAAAATAGTTTGGATTTTTAGAATCAGCACTAAAAATACACCCAAAAATACCATGAATTTTGGAAATATAAAAAGCTGTGTAGACCAGTGTTATTAGAGTTGATGGACAAGTGAAGCAAGTATTGTTTTTTTTTTTTTTTTTTGCTGATGCTGTGCACAAGCTTGTTTTCTTGCAATATAAGCTGCTATTAATACTAATACCGCAGAGTTTTATGCTGTCAAAAACTTGCCTGTGGGACACATTCAAGTCATCAGTATAAAAAGTACACATTGTACACAGTTTTCTACAGTCACTGATGTTACAGGAATAAATCTTTATTCACGTACAGTCTTGTATCAGATTCAACAAAGGTTACACTATCACAAATTAATGTTCATATCTGTTTTTGCTTGATCCCAAGTTGCTCTTGGATTATTCATTGGTGGCTAAATAAATTCCCTTGTGATAAGTTTGGCTGCCAAACATGCAAAATTCATAAGCAACATTTGCCCATGGAAGCACCATATATCAATTACAGACAGTTAATTCAAACCAAATGCTTGTCACAAAGGCATATGATGTGGAACAGGCAGGAGAAGAATGTTATATCAGATCAAATCTATTACCAACTGTGTGGTTGGTACATTAGTCTGGGATTACTGTTTAATGAGAGGTACAAAACTGTGCTCCTAGCAGGAAAGGTTTCAGTTCTGCAAATTTCAGCATCTGGAGACAAGGCACCTGCAAGGAGATCTGGTTTAGGATTGAGTAAACTTCATGCTAATGAAATCCTCTTGCTCAGACTACAAACATGAGGGGACATAAATTGAAGATGGATGGTTGCAGGATACATGTGTTTGGAAGTTTGCCTTCAGCCTTTGGGTAGTTCATTGTTGAAATAAATTTCCATCTGATGTTGTAGAAGTGCTTAGTTTGAATAAATTCAAGGAAGAATTTATTCTCTCCAATAGACAACTATTGGAGAGGATAAACAAATGGTATGGGTAGTGTGTTTTTTGGCTGATGCTGTTTAAGCTTTCTTTCTTGCTTCATTTACCACTACTAATACTATTTACTAATCAGCATTAGCATTAGTAGAGGCATATGATGCAAGAAAGTAAGCTTATACGGCATCAGCAAAAAAAAAAAAAAAAAACATTTCATACATCCATTTGCTCTAAACATTTGTCCAGTTCTTCCTTGAATTTATTTAAGCTATCAACTTCTGCAATGACAGATGGAAGTTTGTTCCAGCAATCATCTATCTACCTGCTGGCTAAAGACAAATTTTTGCACATCTATTCTACAATTGTTTTCTTCAGTTTGATTTTAAAGACCCCTCAGGTTCATAATCCGAGCATGAGGAAGAATCCTATAAGCATTAGCATTGGCAGCATTAGTTGAGGCATATAATGCAAGAAAGCAAGCTTATACAGCATCAGCCAAAAAAAAAAAAAAAACCTTCCCATTTCACCCATGCGGTCACTCCAAATTTAAATTTATTTAAGCTATCAACTTCCATAACAACAGAAGGAAGTCTGTTCCAGCAATCAACTACCTACTGGCTAAAGGTAAACTTCTGTACATCTATTCTACAACTGTCTTTCCTCAATTTGAATTTATGTCCCCTTAGTACAGGTTCGTAACCTGAGCAAGCAGAAGAATCCCATCAGAATTCAGTATGCTCAACCCATTCAAGGCTTTATACATCTCAATCGGATCACCTCACAGGTGACTAGTCTCCAGCCACTGCAATTTGCAGAATTAAGCCTCTCTTTGTAAGAGGACCCCTTCATTCCCCTCCCAATCATGTTGCCCTTCTCTGTACATGCTCAAGCAAATCTACATCCTTCCTAAAATGAGGCCTCCAGACCTGTATGCCATACTCAAGGCATGGCCTGACCATTGCCTTATACAAAAAGGATAATCACCTCCTTTTCCCTTCTAGCAAAATTCCTGTTTATCATTAACAAAACTCCATGACCTGCTCTTGCCGCCTGTCTGCATTGCTCAGAAAACTTCATATCTGACTGCACAATTACTCCCAGATCTTTTTCATTTTCTACCACCCTAAGTGTAGTACCACACAGTTGGTATGTTCCTCTGGGGTTACTTCTCCCCATATACAGTACTTTGCATTTGTCAATGTTAAACTTCAGTTGCTACTTCTCAGCCCATCTGCCCAAATTATCCAGATCCTGTTGCAGTAGCACACTCCCATTACTGTCATTAACAACCCTGCCAACCTTTGTATCATCTGCAAACTTCGACATTAAGCCTGATATACCTTCATCAATATCATTGATAAATATACAAAACAACAGTGGATCCAACAACGAACCCTGTAGGCCTCCACTAATAACATTAGTCCACAAAGAGCAGCGTCCATTGATTACCACTCTGTCTTCTCCCACTCAACCACCCTTTTATTTATTGTAGCAACATACCCTTAATACCATTGTACTCCCATTTGTACAGTAGTCTTTCATGCACAACAGTGTCAAAAGCTTTCGTGAAATCCAAGTATATGATATCAAAATTATTTTTTATAGTTCCTTTGTAACCACATCATAATATTCAATCAAATTTGTCGGACAAGACTTTCCCATGCTGTGTCTGAATCATTACTGCAGTCTTGTCTAGATGATCCTGCAATGCATCTTTAACCAGTGACTCCATTATTTTCCCCGGAACAGAAGTTAATCTAAGTGGTCTGTAATTACTCATGTCGCCCTTAGTTCTCCCCTTTTTGAATTGGGGAAACATTTGCACATCTCCAGTGTGGGGGCTTCCCCTGAGTCCAAGGATGTGCTCATAATTATGGCAAAGGGTTTGCTTACTTCCTTTGCCCACCTTTAATATAACTGGATATATCCCATCCACCCCAAGTGCCTCTCTTATGTTTAACTTCAACAATTTCTCCTCGACTTTGCTCTCAGTTATTACAAAATCATTAAGCACCCTGTTTGATAAACTTCTGGCATTTTCCTTCCTTAATAACTCATGTGTGAATGTAGATGCAAAATACTCATTCTTTGTTTACTATCTGAGCAACATCATCAACAGTTGAACCATGTGGACCAATCTGATTCATCCCCTTCTTTTAGAGTTTATATAAGTAAGGAAATCCTTGCTGTATTTCTTAACATCCTTTGCCAAAGATTTCTCGTAATCTGCCTTCACTTGCCTAATCTCCTTTGTGACTTGATTAAAGACTAGATTATATATGCCATTGGCTTCTGTGTTGCCTGATAATTCCCCTCGACGTGGGCACCTGTACGTGGTGAGGGGACCTCCCAGTGATGCTGCTGGTTTTCCAGATTAGCATCACTGGGATCCAACGCCCATACCTTGGTTCCAGGGTTACAACATTGGAATCCGGCGTGTGCAGCCGTGCGCCGCGACCCGTGGAAGCGGAAAGGGGGATCCTGGTGGTTGAGGGGCCCAGCCTTAATACACCACTTTGGCCCCTGCTTCGACGAGACGGGTGGTCCCGGACCGGCTCGACTGGGATCAATCGGCGGGTGGTTTTATACTGCTAGGGTCAACTGCGTTCCAGTAAGTCTCCCTCCCTATGGTCCTGGGACGGGATAAAGACTTATTGGTAACGTGGGTATGGTGTTCTAAGCGAACTCGGCGTCCCATTCGTGTACGCAGTACCTGCTAGTTCACGAGTGGGCGCCCCCTCGTAGGGCTCCGTGGTGGGTGAGGTACTTAGGCATCAGACATTTTCTCTTTACTCATATGAGTAATTTAAATCCCCTTTCTTCTGGGGCCCCAACAAGGCCCCTACCTAACCGAGATGATAATACTGACACCAATACTGCCAAAAGAGCCAGAACTGAGGATAAAACACCATCTATAACACCGCTTTTCCTCATTCTCCATTCTACCGGAGAGCAGTCAATTGGGAAGATGTCACCCTTCTTCATCCAGAAAGGATTAGAAGGGTTGGCTGGATCACCGAAATCTGTAAAACGGCTGCGTTCTGGCGATCTTTTAGTCGAAGCTTCAAGCACGAAGCAAGCAGACAGAATCCTCAACGCGACATCCATAGGGGGAATACCGATCAGCGTAACCCCCCACAAAACATTGAACTCTTCACGAGGTGTCATTTCAGAGTGGGATCTTCTTCACGTTTCTGAAGAGGAGATCTGCTCTGAATTAAAAGACCAAGGAGTGACGGCTGTCAAGAGAATATCAATGCGGAAGGATGGGAATCTCGTCCCTACCCGAGTTCTCATCATAACATTTAACACCCCACGGCCTCCAAGTTCCATCAAGGCAGGCTACTTAAACTGCCCAGTGCGGCTTTACATTCCGAACCCACTGAGGTGTTTTAGATGTCAGAAATACGGCCATTCACAAACAGCTTGTCGTGGTAATCCTGCCTGCGCTCGATGTGGTACGAAAGACCACGAGAGCAAGGAGTGTTCAGCTTCCAAACCAATTTGTATAAATTGTCAAGGAGAACACCCTGCCTATTCTAGAGCATGCCAGAAGTGGAAGGACGAGAAAGAAATTCAAAAAATAAAAACAGAACTGAACATATCCTATCAGGAGGCCAGAAAACGCATTCAACCAATAAATAGCGGGAAACCTTCATACGCCCAGAAGGTTTCTGCAAAGTGCACCATCGGTACACAAACGGAGATGACTATACCACCAAAAGAGTCATTTACTCCGATTGCACGCTATTTATTGCATTCACAAAAGCCCACCCAAAAAACACAGTCAGCTGCCACTCCTATTTCCGTACCTCCTAATGCTCCACCACTACCAAAACCAAGTGGTAAAGTAAAGGTGCAAAGATCGGAAGGGTCACCTGCAATACGAGAAACAATGGATGTCGAAGATAAGGAGGTATCGGATGACCCAGTTCTGGAAATCTTTGCAGAAGAAGATATGGACACAGGCCAAAGACCTGTGTTTCCAAAGAAAGATAAAGCCAGGACTGAGAAAATGAAGCCCTCAGCCCTTCGGAAACCACCTGATGGACCCAACAAATCCAAATAATGGGAAAGTTTAAATTTCTACAATGGAATTGTCGTGGATTCCGTCGAAATAGTGACGACATCAAGGCGCTCCTGAGTAAGCATGAGCCTACTTGCTTTTGCTTACAGGAGACGTATTTAAAGGCAAATGAGGACCCATACTTGCGTAACGTTTTCGTTATACGAAAAGACAGAGATGCGGATGGACCTGCCCACGGAGGCGTCGCAATCCTTGTGGGTAACCACATCCCATTTCAAGCTACACCACTTACCACCAACTTAGAGGCTGTAGCAGTTCAAGTTACTGTAGGGTTTCTTTTAACTGTTTGTTCCATCTATTTGCCACCTGGGAATGACATCCCCCAGGCAGACCTTGATGATCTCATTAGACAATTGCCGCCACCTTTTCTGTTACTAGGGGATTTTAATGGACACAATACTCTGTGGGGTAGTGTAGACATTAATGGAAGGGGTCGGACTATAGAGCACATGCTTGAAAACAATGACCTGGCCCTTCTAAATGTTGGACTTAACACCTTTTGCCACATGCCTACCCGTACATTTACCGCGATCGATCTCTCTATATGCTCGCCCTCTCTCCTTCCCATGTGTACATGGGAGGTTGAAGACAATATTTATGGCAGTGACCACTTCCCCGTGATATCCACCCTTTGTAAAGGGAGACCATGCCACCCGTCCAGGATGCCACGGTGGAAGATCGGTCACGCTGACTGGAATGCCTTCAAAAATCTAGCACTATTTGATATCAACACAGTCAGCAAGGAACCGATTAATGACGCGGTAAAGTACATTACAGACGCTGTTGTCCTAGCAGCGGCAATTGCAATACCAAAGACTTCGTCTCGGTTTCCACCATTTCCAAAACCCTGGTGGAATTCCAATTGCACTGCAGCAAGAAAGTCTCAAAACAAGGCGTGGGGTATTTTTCGCCGGTACCCCACCGCAGATAACTTAATAACATTCAAACGTGCACGTGCGAAAGCACGTTACGTAAGACGTCAGAGTCAGAAGGAATCTTGGATCAAATTCACATCTTCTATCAATCAGGCTTCATCATCTAAGCTTGTGTGGGATAAAGTCCGAAAAATGAAGGGGAAATATATATCCCACCCTTTTTCGATTCTGGAGTATAATGGATCTGCAATTGCAGACCAAACTGCAATTGCAAATACTCTTGGGGAGGTATTTGCTAAAGTGTCTGCCAAAACATCTTACCACCCTGAGTTTCTGGCCCTCAAACAAAATGTTGAAAGGCAACCTTTGAAATTGTCGTCAAAGAACTGTGAAGAATACAATCAACCCTTCACTGAATGGGAAATGAAAGCGGCACTATCACTATCCCAGGCGAGTGCCGTAGGGCCGGATGACATCCATTATGAGATGATAAAACATCTTTCGTCTCAATCTCTGGATCAGTTGCTCTGTTTGTACAACAGAGTTTATCTTGAAGATGAGTTTCCGGACTCCTGGCATAAGGCAATCGTGCTTGCGTTTCCAAAACCAGGAAAAGATCCAAAATCTCCGAGTAATTACCATCCCATTGCTTTGACAAGCTGCTTGTGCAAGATCCTGGAAAGGATGGTGAATGCCCGTCTCATGTGGTATTTAGAAGGGAATGACCTCCTTTCCAAAGTTCAATGTGGTTTCCGAAGGAACAGGTCAACACTTGACCATCTTATAAGACTGGAAACATCTATCCGAGATGCTTTCCTTAAACGTGAACACCTGGTGTCAATTTTCTTTGATATCGAAAAAGCGTATGACACGGCCTGGAGATTTGGAATCTTAAAGGATATCCATGATCTGGGTCTGAGGGGCCATCTAGCCCTCTTCATTAAAAATTTCTTATTGAATCGGTCATTCCAAGTTCGTGTCGGCTCTGTTTATTCTCAATCTTTTTGTCAAGAAGAAGGAGTCCCCCAAGGGTCAGTGTTAAGTGTTACGCTTTTCGCTATCAAAGTTAATTCTATTACTGAACAACTTCCTCCAACCGTAAACAGCGCCCTCTTTGTTGATGACTTTACCATCTTCTGTCAGTCATGCAACATGAGGGTTATTGAACGACAATTGCAGCATGCCATTGACCATGTAAAAACTTGGGCAATGGCTAATGGTTTCAGGCTATCACCACAGAAGACCGTCTGCGTACATTTTTGTCGCAAACGGAACCTTCACCCTGAACCAGAACTCAAACTTGGACAACACATCATTCCAGTAGTACCTGAGACAAAATTCTTAGGTCTCACATTCGATGAGAAGTTGACATTTTTACCACACATCCGTCAACTGCGAACAAGGTGCACGAGGGGATTGAATCTCCTTCGTGCCATCTCCTCAAATAAATGGGGGGCAGACCGATGCACTTTACTGCGTCTTTATCGTACACTTGTTCGTTCAAAATTAGACTATGGGTCCCAAGTGTACGCATCGGCTAGAAATAGCGTACTACGGTGGCTAGACCCACTGCACCACCAAGCCATCCGTACTGCAACTGGAGCATTCAGAACATCTCCCGTCCAGAGTTTATACGTCGAAGCAGGTGAACCACCACTATTGCTCCGACGAAAGCAATTGTCGCTAAACTATACCTTCAAACTAAAATCCCTGCCAGACAACCCAACCTGGGCTTGTGTTTTTGAGCCACGATGGGAAACGCTTTATAAAACCCGTCAGACTGCTAACCGATCCTTTGGCATCCGTGTCCAAGATCTGCTCAGAGAGCTCAACATTACGGTAGACAATGTTGCAAAGTCACCAAGGCATCTACTTCCACCCTGGCATGCTCGCTTACCATCATGTGACTTCTCCATAAAAAGTTGGGGTAAAGCCATAACTCCGTCCTCTGTCTACCAACAACTCTATGCTGCCCATCGATCCGATTACTCTGATTTCTTGCCTGTGTTCACTGATGGCTCGAAGTCAGAGTTGTCTGTAGGATCTGCTGCTGTCTTTCCAGATTGTACTATATCTGGGAAGATTCCCCTCGAATGCAGCATATATACAGCTGAGTTGTATGCTATAGAGCTAGCCTTGGACCACATTAAAACCCGGAAGCATCAAAGATGTATGGTGTACACTGACTCTTCAAGTACACTGCAGGCTTTATCGGGGATGAGATATAATCCTCATCCAATATTGACCCGGGTTCAGCAGACTTTACATTCTTTGTTTGAGAGTTCACTCGATATCCGTTTCTGCTGGATCCCAAGCCACATTGGGATCAGGGGAAATGAACTGGCTGATGCTGCGGCCAGATCACCAGAACCCCAAAACACGTATTGCCTGTTAGTCCCCTATACAGACTACAGGCAAATAATACACCAAAAGATTAATTCCCAATGGCAACAATCTTGGCATGAGCAAGTCACAAACAAGCTCTATCAGATAAAGCCTGTAATCGGACATTGGCAGTCTAGTCTGCGCAGGAACCGCAGAGAGGAAGTTGTTTTAGCTCGCCTCCGCATAGGACACAGTCATCTTACACATGCTTTTCTGCTGAGGGCAGATGACTGTCCTATGTGCGAGAACTGTGGCACCATTTTAACTATTTATCACATTTTAACCGTGTGTCCACGTTTTACCCCTGAACGTGATTTTTATTTTACCGCTTTTAGTCATCTGGCTGAGCCTTATACACTCAGCCAGATTTTATCCGACAATGACCACGTGTCTGCTGTTTTTAGCTTTTTAAAATCAATAAACGTTTTCGCTTATATATAAAATTTACATTTTATTGTGAATTTTTGTTGATTTACCTTTTATACATTTGCTAAATTTTTTGACATAGTGACCTAATTAATTAGGTCACTGAAAGTTTACTCTTTTATACATGACCTGGTCTTGGCGCATTATAGCCTAAGTTGCTAATGCGCCAATAAAACCCAAATCAAACTCAAACTCAAACTCAAGCCTGATAATTTATATGCATCCCATGTAATTATCTTCTCTGCTAAGAGTCCCATTAGTTCATTTGACAACCATTTAGGCCTAAACCTTGAACAATATTTCTTAATAGGTATGAAACTTTTAGTAGCTTCCACGATTAATTCCTTGAATGCTTCCCACTTAGAATTTGCTGGTGGTAACATCATCGGTTGATCCCACTGTACAGAATTTAAAAACTGTCTGAAACCACTGTAGCCACCTTTCCAGAAGAAAAAACCTTTTCCTTTAACCCATGATGATAATTATATCTTTAAGTAAATCCCTCATCAGTACATTTGTGATCACTGCTGATAAACAGATCTAGAGTATTACCCTCTCTGGTTGCCTCTCGAACATGCTGCTGCAATCATCCTATAGCATTCTTAAACTTAACTTGTTAAGTGTTAATAAATAAGTTAAAAGTTACTATTAAAATTATTTTTATTATTACTTTATTTTTCAAGTCAAAAAACAAAATATTTAAACAAAAGGAATTACTATTCACAATATATATATAAAAACCTATGTAGTATTTGTATTTATATGTATGTTCAATATATATATACACTAGTGTTGAAAGAAAGTGCATTACCTAGGAATTTCACATTTCTAACCTTTTTCACAATGGTATGTTACATTAATGATTAGCATCACAAATAGAAATATAAACAAAAGATATTTATTAATAGTTAAGGCAAAGCTAATTAATATTTGACAGGTGCTCTCAAAATATTCCAAAAATGAGCATTTGCAACCTTTATACAACAGTTTTGATAAACACGACAGTTATGGCTGAAATGTTATCAAAAGCCCTCAGTTTGCTTCATTTTATCATTTTAAATGGAAAAACAAAATGAAAAGCTCACCGGGTGCAAACTAATATTTAGTTGAACTGCCTCTGGCTCTGATGACAGCAGCACACCGTCAATGCAGTGACAAGATCAATTTCTGAAGATAATCAACTGATAGTTCGTGGTTTCAAACACGAATTATGGCTTCCAGTAGCTCACAACAAAGGGTCTTTGGTTTCTTTCTGTCAACTGCAGATTTCACACGATGCCAACAGTTCTCTATAGGATTCAGGTCCAGGCTGTTTCCTGGCCAGCTAAGAGTTCTAATGCACCGTACATTTTTTTTTTTTTTTTTTTTTTTTTTTCACCTGTAACAAATGTAAACACATTACTGTCGAACCTCTAATGCAGAAATGAAGCTAAAGTAACTACAGAAGTGCCTACGGCTAAGGTAAAGAAAGCCAACACGAGAATGATGAGAAACGTCAGTTAACTTACAGAATATTAGTTTCCCGACACCGGACTCTAACGCTGTTTGCTCGGTAAACAGATGGTAGGTGTTGTCAGTCTGGAGCCGAAATCTAGAAGGATATATTGATTGACAGGTAGGTGTGGCAAACAATGAAATGATTGGTGGTGTGCACAACAGACAACAGGCTTCTGTGTGGTCATTGGTTGTCATTATAATGTGTATTTATTAGCATTAGCATTAGTAGAGGCATATGATGCAAGAAAGCAAGCTTATTCAGCATCAGCCAAAAAAAATTAAAAAAAAAAACCCACTCCCATCATCCCTCCGTTCGTTCAAAATACCTGTCCAGCTGAGCCTTAAATTTATTTAGGCTATCAACTTCCACAACAAGGGATGGAAGTCTGTTCCACCAACCAACTACCCGCTGGCTAAAGGCAAATTTCCGCACATCTATCCTACATCTTTCTTTCCTCAATTTGAATTTATGCCCTCATGTGATTATTCTGAGCAAGAGGAAGAATCCCATCGGCATTGAGCATACTGAAACCATTCAAGGCTTTATACACCTCTGTCAGATCACCTCGCCGGTGCCTAGTCTCCAGACACTGTAATTTGCAAAACTTAAGCCTTTCTTCGTAAGAGCAACCCTTTGTTCCATTCACTAATCTTGTTGCCCTTCTCTGTACTCGTTCCAGCAGCTCTACATCCTTCTTTAAATGAGGCCTCCAGACCTGTATACAGTACTCAAGGTGTGGCCTGACCATTGCCTTATACAAGGAAATAATCACCTCCTTATCCCTGCTAGAAAAATTCCTGTATATCATTGACCAGACACCATGAGCTACTCTTGCAGTCTGTCTGCACTGCTTAGAAAACTTCATATCTGCCTGCACAATTACCCTCAGGTCCTTTTCATTCTCTGCCACTGTCAGTGTAGTACCACAGAGTTGATACGTTGCTCTGGGGTTACTGTTTCCCATATGTAGTACTTTACATTTGTGTGGGCGCCTCCGTAGCCAGGTGGGAAGGAGCAGCAGTGCGTAGCACACGCTTCTTGATTAGACCGGGGTTCGAGCCCGTCACCACCAAATACGGAGGATGCGGAAAGGTCAGCGAATGACCACCGCATATTCCCGGAGCAATATGGCCTTAGTTGCTAATGCTCCTAAAAACCAAATAACTAACTAACTAACTAACTTTACATTTGTCAATGTTAAACTTTATTTGCCACCTCTCAGCCCATCTGCTTAACCTTTCCCTGTTTCAGCAGCATAGTGTCAGTATTGTCCTTAACAACCCTGCCAACCTTTGTATTGTCTGCAAACTTGGACATTAAGCTTGATATACCATCATCAATATCATTTATAAATACAGAAAACAACAATGGACCCAACACTGAACTCAACCCTGAGAGACTCCACTAATAACATTAGTCCATGAAGAGCAGTGTCCATTGATTACCACTCTCTGTCTTCTCCCCCTCAACCATCCCTTTATCCATAGCAACAGTTTGACTCCAATGCCACACTGCTCCAATTTGTGCAGCAGTTTTCCATGTGCAACAGTATCAAAAGCCTTTCTAAGGTCCAAATATATAATATCAAAGTTATTCCCTGCATCCAGTTCTTTTGTGACTGCATCATAGTATCCAATCAAATTGGTCAGGCAAGACTTTCCCTTAACAAAACTTCATTCTTTACAAAAAAACAAAAACGTTCTTTACTTACAAGTAAAGAACGGTGCATAATAGTTCTGTGATGAACGGTAAACAGGTAATAGCAGTGATGAATTTTTTAAAAATGGAAGAAATTTGTAAGGAAAATAAAACGTTGGTTGATTTTTTGATGAAAACTGAATTAATAAAAGTTTTGTTCCGTTCATTTTTATGTTCTTCATTAAGTTTTTTTTTTTTCTTCTAATTAAAATCAGATTTTTGGAGTTCATGAGTGTTTTTACTATATTGTTAATTTAGGTTTGGTTTCAAAAAAAGGAAAAGGTTTCTTTATTTTTCATTATATTTCGTAACCTGACCTTAAATGGTAGGTAGGAAAGAATAAGAAAGGAAAGATTCTTTATATATATATATATATATATATATATATACAGGGTGATTCACTACTAGTGCATTCACTACTTGCAGGAGGTGTAGGGGGCACAAAGACGAATCGGAATCACATATCATTGCAGGATCCAAAATGCCTTCGTTATGCGGTAGAGGACGTTGAACGGGAGGTCGCGTGAACAGCAATCCTGCTGGAAGTCAGCATTTGCGAACCGGTTCCCGAGGCAGTAGGATGGATGAGTATTCAAACGTTGAACTGGCCGACATGCTCCTCGCTTATGGAGCTGTGGCTGTAACGAGCGTGCCACTCTGTGCTTGTACCAGGATCATTTCCCGCACAGGCGTGCTTCTCATCATACGATTTTCGCACATGTGCACAGAAGGTTACGTGAGACTGGTTGTTTCATGAGAGATACCATGAATCAAGAGCGAACGACAAGGACGCCAGATAATGAGGAGAATGTCCTACGTTTTGCAGAAGGCAATCTGTGTACGAGTACTTGAGCGATAGGCCAACAATTGGGTATTTCCCAATCCACTGTATGGAGGATACTGTCAACAAACCAAATGAGTTCATACCATCTGCAACGCGTCCAGTCATTGGAGCCTGTGGATTATCCACTCCGGAGGACTTTTGCTACTTGGTTTCTTCAACAGAGTGCGGCAGACAGTGCATTTGCTGCATCCATATTGTTCACGGATGAGGCAAGTTTTACAAGAGAGGGAACCTTCAATCAATATAACGCCCATTTGTGGGCTTTGGAGAACCCCCATGGTACACGTGCAACTCAATGCAACTTAACGCGAACACGTGCAACTCAATGCCATTTCTCTGTCAATGTTTGGGTCGGCATTGTTGGAGACCACCTCATTGGACCGTACCTTCTGCCCCCTCGTCTGGATGGTAGGGCATACTTGATCTTTCTACAGCAAGTCCTGCCCGAACTTATTGAAGAAGCACATGTTCCTCAGTTGTTGTGCCGCTCAATGTGGTTCCAGCATGATGGGGCTCCCCCACATTACACCAATGACGTCCGCCAACACCTAAACGTTACATTTGGACAGCATTGGATAGGTCGTGGTGGTCCGGTTCATTGGCCTGCTACATTGCCAGACCTATCATGCCTGGACTTCTTCTGCTGGAGTCATATGAAGACTTTGGTGTACGAGGCCCCATTGATTCAGTTGAAGACCTCGTCGCTTGCATCTCTGTAGCTGCCGGGGAGATTCAAGACACGCCAAGAATCTTCCAGAATGTTAGGGATTCCATGCGGCGGCGCTGTGAAGCCTGTGTGACTGCTTCTGGTCGAACTTTCGAACATCTTCTGTAGCATGGCTTTTTGCCAATGTAAAACTTGTCGTTAAAATGATTTCTGTTACACTAACGAGTTGCTGTTTCTGTTCTTTTACTTGGCTTCTTTGTTCACGCGACCTCCTGCATGACGAAGGCATTTCAGACCCTGCAATGCTATGTGATTTCGATTCGTATTTGTGCTCCCTACACCACCTGCAAGTTTGTCGCACTGGTAGTGAATCACCCTGTATATATAGTGAATAGCTATTGAGGTGTTGATTGACGTTATGATATGTGTGTATCTGCACGAGTGTCTTTAAAAGTACAGTAATAAAAATTAATATTTTGTTAATAAACAATTTATGCACTAGTCCACCCATGAATCTAAAGAAAAAAGGTTAGTTTACTCCCTCCATTTCGGGAGGGGTTCAAACTCCCACAAGATTAAATTAACCTGACCTTTTTTCACCATTATGGAAAGCATTCATTGGGGCAAGTTACCATTAGTGCTTCTGAGTGCTACTAAAGTGATACTAAACCGATGTTATCGTGTGTTGTGTTCGCGCACCAATGAGCACATCGTTTGCCATGCCTTCCTGTCAATCAATATATCGTTCTCGACTTTGCTCCAAACCGATAACACTTACAGTCTGTTTACCGAGTGAGCAGTGCTGGAGTGCCGTATCGGGAAACTAATTTTCCGCGTAAGTTATCCAGCGTTTCTCGTGTTAGCTTTCTTTACCTTAGCAGTGCCTACTTACACTTTTCGTCCAATGACAAGGAGCAGAGTCATCCTGAAAGGTGCAGTTACTTGGCAGGTTGAAATGGTCTCTAATGGTTGGCAGAAATTTGCCTTCCAGTATAGCCAGATATCCATTGGCATTTAGGGAACCTTTTATAAACTGCCGGTGACCTACTCTGTGATACAAAATGCACCCCCATATCATTTGGCTGGTGGGGAATTTCACTGTAGAAACCATATAGTCTGGATGGTATTCTTCACCACCTCTATGGTGAATCATTTGTCTCCCATCAGAACCACACAGGTTAAATTTCTTCTCATCCAAGAAAATAACTGACTTCCACTGCTGGGGGGGAGGGTCCATTTGACGTGCTCCTTACATCCAATTAATCGGCTGTTTTCATTTTTTGTGTGAAGAGGGGCTTCTTCTTAGGATGACTGCCTACAAGTCCATTTTTGAAGAGGAGTCTTCTGAGTGTTACTGCACTTGCAACCACTCCTGTATGTTCTTCCCATTCTCTTTTCAGCTCAGACAAAGAAGCTTTACAGCTTTTAAGGCATAAGCATTTCAAAATGCAGTCCTGTTTTGGCATAGAGACTCTTTTACATCCGGTTCCTTTTTTCCTATCAGCAGAACCAGTATTCTTGAGTTATGAAAGAAATCTACTCACTGTTGGCAGATTACAAGACACTCTATAAGCAATATGGCGGGAAGAACATCCTTTCTCATGAAAAGCAACAATAGCACTCTTTCTTCGTGGCATCAACTGCACATAACTCTCCATCCTGACACAAGCAAGGAATGACTGCAACTTTTGCAGAGTGTGCTTATATGGCTGAAAGTAACAGCTGATGCAATATTACGTCATCACCTACATGTATCAATCTTATCTGATGCAATCTGTAAGAAATATTGCCATATACATACTTATGTTATTCGGACGACAATTACAATATTAAGGGGTAATGCACTTTCGTTGAACACTAGTGTATATTGAAGGGGGACCTCAAATTTAAACATAGCTGGGGGCCTATTTCATCCTTAATCTGACCATGTTGGTAAAGGTTCCCATAATGTAATGCTAAAAATAAATCATTTTTATTATTGTGGTATAATTATATCAATAATTGACTTTCTCTTGTATGAATTCCAGTTTACCAATATTATTGTGGTATAATTATATCAATAATTGACTTTCTCTTGTATGAATTCCAGTTTACCAATATTTATCATCCGATAGCTCACAGAGCTAAGTTTTATATCATGAACAGAATTTTTTTTTAAAATTTAAATAGTTATTAGAATTACATCAGCTTGAATTTTCTGCATAAACAATAAAAAATTTTTATAGTACTGTGTTTTTGTATATAATGTGCACTTTGCTCAATGTGCAGCTGCCCCAATATTAAATTTGTCATTGTTTTTGCATGTTTCATGTCTTTGAGCATCAAAAACAAGATAGTCATGAAATTAATTATTTTTTTTAAACAAGATTGTTTACAAAAAGATTTGTTTTTATCATCCAGTACAGCATTATAATGAAGAATAAAATATTAAAGTAAAAGATCTCCACAAACAACCTTTGCACAACTGAAACATTATTATGAGAATAGAATACACGAAACAAAGCTGAAATCAAATCAATATGGGCATGTTTAGTTGTGCAGATGTTCCACATATAATCCCAATATAGGAATATAGGACGAATTCATCCTGTAGTCAGCATAACACATTCCTCTGAATGCAGCCAACTGCTTCACAACTGCATTGTTACGTTCCATAATGACTCCTGGCATAGGTGGAATGTACACCTGATTTCTTGCAAATCCCCAGAGAATAACATGTAATGGTGTCCTATCAGGGCAGGAGCACACAAAATCAGTTCTCCTCCCTCTCCTGGTCCACTTTCCATGAAACAACAGTGTTCAAATATGCATAAACTTCCTTGTATTAATGTGGCAGAGCCTCATCTTTTTTTAGAAAATCAAGTTTCCATCAGTGTCATCCTGCAGTTGGAAATTAAATTAATGCACAGGTACACAATTCCTCTGATGGCAGCTTCTCCAAAGAAGAAAAGTTTGTGTACTTTGCACAAAAGGCCAAATTCCAACATGATTATACTTTTCAATTATGCTGCCACTATTACAGCACACACATTTTCCAGTTGGTGATTAAAAACCTGAAGATATTCTCTGTCACCTGGAAGTGGCCTCAGATTTGTATCCAGTACCCTATTCACATAATAATGTTTTAGTTTCATAAAGGTTTGTGGGACACCTTGTACATGATTTTAGTCCCAAAATATGCTGAATAGTATATAAAATTAACTATGTGCCACTCTTGGATTTTTTTATGGCATATTGCTTAGTCTGTAATTAACTGAATGGTATTGTTTCAACTGCAGTGCAGCTGGGGCATTCTTTATATTGAGTTTCTAGGATCTGAATTGAATTACCAAAAAATGCCTGTTGTTTATCATTAATGATATTTCACATTTGTCATAATAAATTTCATGTTAATCATGTTTATTATTGTTAATAATAAGATTAACCTTTTTTATTTTTTTTACTCTAGGGTACACTCCAGCGATTTGTAGATGATTTATTTGAAACTATCTTCTCAACTGCTAGCAGAGGTAGTGCCTTACCTTTGGCTATCAAATACATGTTTGATTTTCTAGATGACCAAGCTCTCCAACATGGTATTACAGATCCTGAGGTTGTGCACACGTGGAAATCAAACAGGTAATACAAACATCAAAATTTGTATAAAGTAGTTAAAAAATAATTAAATATCAGCTAAACTAAGTATTAGTTAACTACATAAAAACCTTGGCAAGAGCTCTCACCTAGATCACATTGAAATATACATTGCTATATTTTGCAATTAAAGAGGAAATTCAAAGGAGGAGAATCAAAAAGTGGGGGAACATCCATAGGAGAGTCCATGGGAAATAATGAAAATTCATTATTTTCCATAAACTCTCCTTATAGATGGTTATTGTCATATCTATTAGTTATGGATGTTGATTATTATTATTTTTTTTATTATTTATTATTATTAGCTATATGGTGCAAGGAAGCCTGAGGCTTTTGTGGCACTAGCCAAAAAAAAAAAAATCCTGAGTTACCCAGAGAGAGAGAGAGGGGGGGGGAATCACCAAGAAAGAGAAGAATGATGATATCCAGCTCAGGACCCTGGGTGTGCTAAGCCCATACTCGCCAGATGTGAGCCCCTGAGGTTATCATATCTATTGTAGGAACAAATGATATAGCACTATTATAAATTCTGATGCTTTCTATGAAATTTCTACATCTGCTGCTCATTTATTTCTTTTCAGACTTCAATTTTTCAATAAGTGCCATCTGCTTTCTATGGTTTGTGGGAATTTGGCACTTTCTTGCATCCAAAATAAAAGGCTAATATACAGTGGCATCTCATTACCAATACAATAAAAACACCAATGTCATTATAAAACTTTCAGATAATTGATATCTCAACTTTTGCTTCGAAATCATATTGAAAAGTGTGGTGGGGAGGAATATCATAAAAATATGCTTAAGAATACCTGAATATGAATAGTCACACACTAATATATAGCTACAGTGCTTTTTTTGTTAAAAAAAAAAAAAAAATAGGTACAGATACTCATTCTTTGCTATCAGAAAAAATTGAAAATTAAAAGGATGTGAAAAGTACTCAAAAAATTATTTCCTGATTGTTACTTTGGTATTAATGTTTTTGGAATAAGAACAACAAATTAAATATATTAACACACAGTTTATTAAGCATAAATTTATTATTCAAGTATATAAAAATATAAGTAAAATGTGTAAAAAAATAAGTAAAAATAATTTCATAATGAAGTTTTTATAGAATATTCCAAATTAACCTAATTGACAATTTTCTAACTTCATTCTCACCAAATGCCAACATTTCATATTTAGTAGGAGATTTTAATACCTTAGTTGTCGTCATTTTTCTTCTCATCAATATTGTCACTAGTTCTTAAATTTGAATTTTTTTTTGAAACTATCCAAAATGTCGATGTCACTTGGATATTCAGGTACTGTGACCATGTAACAGAGATAGGGGAAAATGTGGATAATGCACTTCCGTGAAACAACGGATGATTATTTGTTGGGGTAAAAGAAAATCATTCTCTCCTAATTCTTAGAGACGTTGACATTGTATAAAAACATTATGGGAATCCTGTTGTCTCAAATTTACTAGACATGTTGGACAGAATGTGATCAAGACACGCTAATATTCATAAAATCAGACAAATGAGGACACAAATTCTCTACAAGATAAAATTGCAATAATTTAGCATTTGTCCGATTTTACAAATATTAGCGGGTCTCGATCACGCAAGTTGTCTGTCGAACATCTCTCCTAATTCTCGAACAGGGCGCTTACAGTTGATTCACAATGGTATCCAACCTACAGTCTGCTCAGAAAGTGAACTAAAACTGCACTTTAAATTTTAATTATTAAAAAAAAATTTTTCTCAGTAAATGTTTTGTTCAGTAAATGTAATTGTATATTGTATTTAATAAAATTTTCAAATAATTTCAATTATAGGTGTATTATTATATTTATTTATTCACCTTAATATTGAAAATCAGTGATCCTTTTCAGGTTGTAAATTTTCAAAAGTGAACATTTAAAAGCAAAAGTAAGGTATTTTTTAAAAAAACAAAAGAAAGTCATATTATTATAATTTTAATAAAATCTAAAAAACGAATAATGATATATATTTGTTATACATAAGTGGTGGGAATTTGCATTTTTTTTATATATAACCCAAAAATAAAAAGCAGTAACATGAAAATGGAAACTTCCTTTTACATGTAACAAGATATGGAGGATGTAACACTAATTTTTCTCGAATCAGTCAATGCAAGATCGTGAAAGAAATCTAACTTTGAATATGGCCCCTGTATGGGAAAAGGTTGGATGCCACTGCAGTAAAAGGTTGACCAGAGCCCATTGTCAGCATCGGGAATACCCCTCATCTGCTCACTGTTAACCAGCGTGACTTCTGTGTGGGGGACTGGTGGTCAGATAGGTTTTACGAGTACCACTAAGTTGTAGAATTGTAAACCCGTTAGCTCTAATTCATGCAGCAGTGCTAATTGCCTGAAAGCCAGCACTAATTGCCTGAATTGCCTGCGTACTCAGTTAAGTCTCTCCTAATCAATAATCCATTTGTTATATGAAAATTTTCTTTGTCCAGTGGAAACTATTTTAAATGAAATTTCCAAGGGGAATTTTTTAAAAAAATCACTATAAAAGGAGCTCATTAAACAGAGGGCCAACTGAGTAATTTTACACTCTGACATGCCAGCTTTACAGAAATATTTGACCTTTTTTGGTATTAATACCATTCAGCTGATGAACATTGAAATAACTGATGTCTCAACTTATGCTATGAAATGACATTTTGAAAAGGGAAAAAAATAGCTAAGTAAACCTTAGAAATATGTTGGGAAAGACCTATAGATGAACAGTCAAATACTCATATACTCTGTGTAGAGTGAAAGCATCTGTAATTTTGCTAATTTGGTGATTATAATGTTGGTGAGACTAATTTGCCTTGTCAACTAATTGCCCCTGGAGAGAGATGATGTGCAAGGTGCATGGGGTAGTTTCTCAGTATGGCCAGTGCTTGTTGAATATTTAGGACTGTTTCTACAGGGATGGGATACACTTAAATGGAAGGGATGTAAGAATATTTGCTGATTCCATTGAGACAGAGTTAAGTAAACTCGGTCTACCTCAAACTAGCAGTCATAAAACTGCTAGTTTTAGGGACGATATACAGACTAATAGTCTAACAGCAGCTGAAAACAAAGTTGAAATTGCCTGGTTAAGTCCTCAAATTCTGACATTATGGGTTCAATAGGAACATGATATTAGGAATGCAAGATTTGAATATGGTGATTATAATGTATAGAATAGACAGATGTGATGGGATGGGAAGTGATGCTTTTAGTCAAGAAGCACATAGACAGTAAAACAGTACAACCAGTAGACACAGGTTGCCACTGTAATATTGAGCCAGTCTGGCATGACATAAACACTTGGAAAACAAAAATGGGAGTTGGAGTCTGTTATAGGCTAGATGATGGTGATAAGTAGATATCGGATAATGGGTGCTAAGAAATAGGCAAAATATGCAATAAAATATACAAAACTGCATAAAAAGGCTAATGCAGTGGAATCTCAGTAAGTTTTTCAGGGAACCAGAAAAAAAATTGTCACATGCAGAAAAATGTTCTAATAAAAATTCTCTTGAAAGTTAAAAACATTTATTTAATAAACTTTTTTAAAGAACATAGAGTGAGCTCTGTTTCTTTATTGTTCTGGCTTTTTGTGTAAATAATTGTCTTTGACAGCTGATTAACAACATCCTTATCAACATAAAAACTGCAAATATAACACGGCATAGTATCTGTGGCTTCTGAAATTTTTGTGTGAGCTCTTGTTCTTCATTGTCATCATTGGTGCCTCTTTCTGCTTGGTGCTACTCCATTTCTTCTGGTGATATGAAGGCTGGGAGACAATGATACTGTCACACTTGACATAAATGTTGAAACCAGTGATATTCTGAGCAGTCTGCTGCCACTCATCTAATTTTATCATGTGGTTGCCCATATCCACTACTGGGGAGCATCCAGGAAGCATGCAACAAATGCTTCCCTTATTGAAACAGTTCCTTATGGTGTTTGCATCAACGGAATCCCAAGCAAATTTTACAAAGCGAAACCCCATTTTGGCATCGTTTAATGCATTAAAAAAAAAAAAAAAAAATCAAAAATGGGTGATGTCATAATGCCTTGGTGTTCAAGCACTGTGTGCAAGAAAAGGTGTGCGTATTCTTAAAATGATGGAGATGTTTTGCTTTCCCTGTCACCAATCGTGCAAGCATCTCTGTTCCTCTTTTCGTTGCAGCCTGACAGGACTGTAAGCTTTTCCTTGCTCAGTTTACCCCACTGGACTTCTCACCTTTGAACTGCTCTGTTGTAACAGGTAAAAGGTGGAAAAATAGGCCCATCTTGTGTATATTTAAAACATTTTTAGGGCAGTATTCTTCAAATCCGGCTGGCAGATTGTTTTCCATGTATCCACCACCTCTACATTCATGCTAGCACTTTCACCGTGCACACAGTTGTACAGAAGATCATATCTCTCCAGCCATTTGATGTCTTAAAATCGTATAACTCTCTCTCGGCACCTCCGTAGCCAGGTGGGAAGGAGCAGCAGTGCGTAGCACACGCTTCTTGATTAGACCAGGGTTCGAGCCCGTCACCACCAAATACGGAGGATGCGGAAAGGTCAGGAAATGACCACCGCATATCCCGGAGCAATATGGCCTTAGTTGCTAATGCTCCTAAAAACCAAACAACAACAACAACGTATAACTCTCCCATCTTTTGGGCTAAATCAGCTAACTTTCACTGAACTATGCTTCCATCCACTGGTATCCTTGATGCACTTGCCTTCTTCAACTACTTCAGGAACACTTCCTTGAGCTTTGGATGTTGTCATTCACACATTCGTTAAGGAAATCTATTAAAGCCACCACCACTACCTGCAAAAATTGGGTATAGAGGTTAAAGAAATGCCAGATGAGAGAGTTATGGAAGATATGGACACAGGCCAATTTTTTTTTTTTTTTTTTTTTTTTTTATGAAAACCTCAAACACAAAAGGTATTACAACCTATAGTATGTTGTACAATACATGGGCCAAAGGGTGAGATGGTGAAAGAAGATACTTGTTGATACAAAAGGTATTATAACGTATAGTACTTAGTACAGTAAATGGGCTAAAGGTTGAGAAGATTGTAGATTGAATTTATAGATTGTAATTTTCACAAAATAATTGTGAAGGGTGGTTGTTCCAGAAAACGGACCCCTCAGCTTGGGTACCTGTACATAGTGAAGGGACCTCCTAGTGACACTGCTGGTCCTCCAGATTAGCATCACTGGAATCCAATGCCCAACGGCCTAGGTTCCAGGCCAACATCATAGGAATCTGCTTGTTTGCCATGTGTTGCAAAACTTGGAAAGGGGGATCCTGGTGGTTGAGGGGGGTCCCGGCTTCAACACGCAACTTTGTCTCCTGCTTCAAGAGAATGGATGGATGGCTCAACCAGGATCAATCAGCTAGTGGGTTTGCCTGCACAGGTCAACCATGCTAGTGCCGTGCTGTGCCCTACCTTCATGTTCCAAGGGACAGGATTTGGGATGACGACATTGTGGGTATAGTGTCTGGGGGAGCCCGGATTTTGAACCACAACTAAAAAACACTATGAATCCTGATAAAGTTATTTCTTCAGAGGCCACGACACAGTCCCTAGCTGAAAATAAAAATGAAGACAATGTCAATGAAGAAAAGAGACTCTGAACCTGAAATACCCTCAGGGCCCATACCAAGATTCTTAATCATGCACTCTAACATCAAGAAACCTATTGGAAACATGTTGCACTTTTTCATACAGAAGGGTTAGCAGGTTCCCTCAAATCAGTTAAGAAGCTTTGTTCTGGGGATCTCTTAATTGAAACCAAAAATGACAGGCACTCTGAGTAGCTACTCCGAGCAACATCAATTGGAGGGAACCAATCACTGACACCGCACAGAACATTAAATTCATCAAGAGGTGTCATCTCAGAGGGGGACCTCCTTGAGGTCACTGAGGAGGAAATCTGTTTTGAATTAAAACCGCAGGGAGTGATAACTGTTTAAAAAAAATTTCTGCACATAAGGATGGGGAAATTTAGTACCAACAGAAACATCATCCTTACATTCAATTTCCAAGATCTCTGAACTTCAAACTCATAGAATCAACTTTTATTCTTCCTCATTTATTCCTTCAACTTCTTTTTCTGGCTTTGGTTGGTTGGGTGGTTTAATTTTTTACAGAGCATTGGCAGCTTCTGCCATAATGCCCCAAGTCAAAAATCAAACGAGTACAAAATATGTTTGGTAACCCATAAACAGGCCACTATGTCAAAATATAAATGATGTTTTAAAATTTTAAAATTATATATATATATATGAGTACTATGGTAAGAAAATATAGTTAAAGAACAAAATATAAAAGTATAAATTTAAATACAGGTAGTTCTCAACTTTACGAGTTAATTCGTTCCTAGCGCATGCCCGTAAAGCAAAAACTCATAAAACGGGAATTAAATCCCATAGACACAATGTTAAAAATAGGGATTACGTTCTCAACAATGAAATTAGTCAGTTTATTAGTTTGTTTAAACAATGATCGATTTATCCAAATAAATTAAAATGTATCCTGTAAAATCAAGCAAATTATAATAATAAAGAAATTATTTATGACTTACAAATTTTAAAGAATGTTTATTCTTCATCATCAACTAAATGCACACTCGTTGATCACTTATTACTGGCTCAGCACTTGTTGGTTTATTGCACAAGGAGGAGTCTTCTTCAGAAATGCTTCAAGAGGCATTTGTTCCCATGATAATCTTCTATTGTCTTTATAAATTTCAATAGATGCATAAGCATTTTTTAACGGAATTCACAAATTGCAACTAACACGATTTGCACCGAGTAACACATCTACGAAGCTTAAAAAATAAAAAGGAATTAAGAGAAGATTCTGAAAATTTATTTATAGATTTCAGCAAAGGGGAAACACATTTCACCATAATAACGAAAAAAAACCACACAATTCCAGTTATCAGTATTTTGGCAAATGCAATAACATCAAGTTTACTACCCATTTATAATTGCTTGCAGTAACAGAAAAGCTCAATAAACTGGAAAGTGCGAATTGTTTTTATTGTTTTATGGTGGTGACCTCCAGAAATGTGCTTTAGAAAAATGTCACAGAGGCATTCAAAATTGGTTCTTATAACAGAACATATGATAATGATGAAAGTGTAGTGCATTTTAGTGATTTGAATTGGTAACTAATACAATATATACTATAAAAACGACCTTTTAGAGAGTTATATAGCGAAAATTTCAACTTCTGAGGTTGTGCAACGAATTACCAAAAAACAATGTGTTATTGGGTTCACATTATGATATTTTCATGATACGATGGTGTCTCTGGAATGGATTAATATCGTAAAGCTGGGTACACTGTATTGTATAGCTACATGCATGGTTTGAAATGCAGTATTTATGAATATTTAACATTCATTTTTTCCAGTTAATCTTTATATTTTCTTGGGGGAAAAAACTCGTAAAGCTAGAACTGCCTGTATTTGAATATAAATTAATAGAGTGTAGAAAGTTAGAAACATCAATCATATTGTCTCTGTCATCTAAAATCTTGCTGAGCGTAAACAGCTCAGCTAGATTATTAAAAGTGGTAAAACATAAACGTCATGCATTCCTAAACATAGGACATTTGATGAAAACATGATAAACAACTAAATAAATTTGCAATTCTCACACATAGATAGGTGTGTCATTTGTCCTCAGCAAAAAGGAATGTGTCAGGTGAGTGTGTAAACCCAAACAAGAACAACTTCCTCTCTCCTGACCCTGCAAAGGCTGGACTGTCATTGCTTGATTACAGGCTTAGAGTGTAGTTCATTTGTGACCTGTCCATGCCAAGAATCTTGCCAATGGGAGTATAATTTGTTTTATATTATTTGCCTGTAGTGTGTATATGGGACTGGCTGGCAATCAGAGGATTGGCTAGCTTTGCAGTAGTATCAGCTATTATTCCCCTTATCCTAATGTGGCTTGGGTTCCAGCAGAAGCAGACGTCAAAATTTGATTCCACAAGAGAAAAAAGCATCTGCCAAATCTTGGACAGGATTGGATGAGAGTTATACCTCACTGATAAAGAGCCTGTAACATGCTTGATGAATCACTATCTTTGGTGTGATAAAGAGCTATTTCAACTGCATGCAACTCTGCAGTATGTGTTAGATTCTTGGGGACTCTTGTTGAAAAGTCTGTTTATTGTCTTTTCCCAGATCTTCAGGTCACAAGTTGGAAAATGGACATGCCAGGTGGAAGGAATTGCCTCAGTGAAAGGGCAACCTCGTCTACCGTCATGTTTAGTTAATTTAACAGCCCTTGGATTTGAATACCAAAAGGTTGGTTAGCAGTCCGACAGTGTTGTAGAGATTTTCCCATTGTGGCTCAAAAAAGGATGTTTGCGTGGGATGATCGAGAAGGGATTTTGATTTAAAAGTATGCTGCAAGAACAACAGCTTACATTGAAGAGAAAGAGATGGTTCATTTGCTTCAACAGAGGCTTTGAATGGAGCTATAGAATGCTCCAGTGACACTGCAGATGGCCTGGTGATGTATTAGTTCTAGCCATAGAAGTGGACTATCTCTAGCGGAAGCATAAACTTGGGAACTATAATCTGGTTTAGAACAGAGAAGAGCCCAATACAATCAGAATAGGGTACAGTGATCTGCATCCCATGAAGTTGAAGAAAGGGCATGGAGGATGTTGTCCTTTGACACATCTTGTCCTTATCTGACGAATATGTTGTAGAAGTGTCAGCTTCTTGTCAAAAATGAGTTACAGGAATTTGACTTCAGCTACCACTAGGATGTTGTTTAGCCCAAGCCTTAACAAAAGTGTACACAAATGGTCTTCTGCAACAAAAATTTTAACCCATTAGCCAAAGACCAAGATGTAAGGTAATCAATAGCTCTTTGCAGTTGCCTTTCAATGAGCCTCATATTGCATGAATGACAGAATATAGTAAAATCATCTTGTTTAAATATAAGATCGATATCATACCTTTATTGTAGGAAATCTTTACCCGACGCTCACATCAAACTAATCCGATTAATGTAATATAAAATCTTTAAGTATTAAAATCTTTAAAACCACAAACATATCCCTATTGAAGGATTGTTGAATTATATGATATTATATAAAAAACTAAACTTGTCTTCAATTCACATAGTCTGCCAGCTGCTACCAAGGAAGAGCCAAGCGCAGCCGATGCACATCAACTTACCCCAAACTAAACCCATTAGCATTGATAGACCAGAAAGAGAAGACAATTGCCGAACTGTGTTAATACTATATTAAATTAAAACTATATTAAAATATTCTAAGGTTGAACTTCTTAATACATGACCAGGTATTTTGGTCGTAAACCGTGCTCACAAGAAGTAACAAGTTAAAAATAATATCCACTCTCTTATATTTTAAAATAGGCACATCGTGACAAGATTATTACCATTAACCAATGTGAATCATGGTTAACGTATATGTGAATAGCCATGAATCATGGCTATTCACATATACTTTGTTACTTTGTACATATTGTTACTTTGTACTAATATAATTCATTTGCACTAACTTGTACATAGTCTAATTCTCTTGCAGCCTGAGGCATAAGCCCTTAATGCATTTTAGTCTTAATTCGTCTTATACACCATCAGGCATCTCTCATATTGTGGAGTTATACTTCAGGACCGCATTGCCATCATTACATCACTAGGGTACCTACCCACCTGCCGAAGAAGGGCCAAATGCCCTTCTTCAAAGTAGTGCCATGATATTGCACTTTGAAGTAGTGCAATATCATGGCAACTTGTGAAAATATTCACAATATGAGATATAACTTAAAAAGATGCCGCCTTTGCAAAAATTTGCTAATTCAGAGTTAAGCTGTGTACTAATATGATGCATTTGCACTAACTTATATGCAGTCTAATTCTCTTGCAGCCTGAGGCATAAGCCCTTAATGCATTTTAGTATTGATTAATGATATTTCAAAGTTGATGTCTAATATTGCTGATGATACAAGGGTGTGCACAGTTGTTAATGACGGTAATCAGCATATGCAACTTCAAAAGGATCTAGAGAAACACAGCAAGGTGGGCTGAAAAATAGCTTCCAAAAAGTGATCTGTTCACCATAATCCTGATGGTAGATAGTATTAGCAGCATGTAAGGAAGCAGAGATCATCAGCCAAAAAAAAAAAAGTAGCAGTAATCCTATAATAATAATAATTATTATTATTATGCAACAAGTAATGACCATCCCGATCATTATGTCAATCATCCTGATCAGAGTATTTGGCACCATCCCGATCAGGTATGGTGCCAAAGACCCTGCATAACAGCCTAGCAGCAATAGGTCTCCAGCAAACACCTACAAGGAACTCCAGAAAGTAGCAGTCTTGAACACCTTTAGGATAGTCAGAGAGTTCCTCAACCAACATTAGCACCAGATATAACAACAACCACCCTGTGTACTTGGTAACAATACCCGTCACGAGGTGGAACCCCCAATCAGGGAGAAATAATATTATAATAATAATAATACCATCATTGCAGCACCAAACTCATTTAAGAGTATGATAAAGATTTACAGGTGATATATACAATCTTGCATGAAATTCTCTGTGCAAGCAAACTGTTAGAATAACCCAGACGTTCTGTGAATGATATAACAACAACTTTTCCAACAGGGATAAAGAGGTGATTATCTCATCTTATAAGGTTATGATTAAACCACATCTGAAATAACACATACAGGTTTGGAAACTTCATTTAGACCTATTGTAAAGCATGTAGAGAAGCGCACCAAGATTAGTAGGGCACAAACAAATATTCTTATGAGGACAGGAAAGACAGGGTTCAGTCGGTTGCACTCTCTAGAAATTCATCAATTTTGTGGTGACCTAATTGAAGTGTTTAAGAATTTAAAGGAGTTAAATAAACTAAATATTGATGGCACCTTTACCTTTATTGAGATGAAACACAAAAGGGAGTATAGATTTAAATGTAAAAGGAATGCTGCAAAATAGAAATGTAAAAATATTTAGCCAAAGAGTAATCAATCATTGACATAAAGTTCCACTGTGGGTAATATGAATAAACTTAGAAATGGTTTGAACAAGTTATTGGAAATAATAAGGAAATTAATTTTTTTATTTTCTGGCTAATGCTTGTTGCTTCCATGTATCATGCTGCCAATACTATTAATATCTACCATTAGGATTACAGTGAACAAATAACTTTTTGGAAAGTTAGCATTAGCAAGGGCACATGATGCAAGAAAGCAAGCTTATATAGCATCAGCCAAAACAAAAAAAAAAAAAAAAAAAAAAACACCCCCTTCTCATTTCACTCATCCACCCACTCCAAATGTTTGTCTAGTTTTGCCTTGAATCTGTTTAAGCTATCAACTTCTACAACAACAGATGGAAGTTTGTTCCAGCAATCAACCACCTGCTGGCTAAAGGCAAACTTCTGCATGTCTATCCTACAACTGTCTTTCCTGAATTTGAATTTATGCTCTCTCAGGCAATTATTCTGAGCAAGAGGAAGAATCCCATCAGCATTAAGCATGCTAAAACCATTCAAGGCTTTATACAACTCAGTCAGATCACCTCGCAGGTGCCTAGTCTCCAGACACTGTAATTTGCAAAACTTAAGCCTTTCTTTGTAAGAGCAACCCTTTGTTCCATTCACTAATCTTGTTGCCCTTTTCTGTACTTGTTCCAACAGCTCTACATCCTTCTTAAAATGAGGCCTCCAGACCTGTATACAGTACTCAAGGTGTGGCCTGACCATTGCCTTATACAAAGGGATAATCATCTCCTTATCCCTGCTAGAAAAATTCCTGTATATCATTGACAAGACACCTTGCCGACCGGGCTAGCCGAGTGGGTAAAGTACCTGCCCGTCAACCCCAAGGTCGCGGGTTCGATTCCCGCCTCGGGCTTGGATCAAAGTACTGCAAAAACCTTGGGAGGTGCAATATGGCCACAGAAGCCGATGCGCCAACAACTACCAAATCAAAAAAAAAAAAAAAAAAGATAAGACACCATGAGCTACTCTTGCAGACTGTCTGCATTGTTCAGAAAACTTCATATCTGCCTGCACAATTACCCCCAGGTCCTTTTACACTCTCTACCTGTGTAGGTGTAGTACCACACAGTTGTTACATTACTCTAGGGGTTCACACGCTTCTTGATTAGACCGGGGTTCGAGCCCGTGACCACCAAATGCGGAGGATGCGGAAAGGTCAGAGAATGACCACCGCATATTTCCGGAGCAGTATGGCCTTAGTTGCTAATGCTCCTAAAAACCAAATAACAAACAAAACAAACTCTGGGGGTTACTGCTTCCCATATGCAGTACTTTATATTTGTCAAGGTTAAACTTCAGTTGCTGCTATCAGCCTAAAAACACACCTTTTGGCATCTCTCGTATTATGTAAATAAGTTGCGATTGGGTCTTCAACCCTTGGGTACCTCTGGGTACTCACCCACCCACCCGTTGACTGATGAGAAGCCAAATAGCTTCAAAACAGTACTGTTTCGTGGTGGTACTGAACTGAAAATAAGTAACAGTAATCTTCTCTAATGAAGAAGTGTTACTTATTTGAAGTATAAGGAGGGTAACTTTTTGTGAAGAATTTCACAATATGGGATGTTACAATGATGATGATGCCACTGTACAAACTTCAGTTTGTCTAAAAAATTCTTCAGCTATGTAGAAATGATGCAAACGCACTGACCAGTCTCATAGTCTGAATTTTACATAATTTGATTCTTTCTGCCCTAAAATATTATTAGTATAAAAAATTGCCATAAACAAAGTACAGATTTTTTTAAATTTTAACATCTTTTCTTAAATGGTCTTGTGTTGGAGTCCCATTGTGAGCAGTGACACCCGCTTTAGAAGTTGAACTGCTTTAGAGATTTAAAGTCTCTCTCTCTCAAATAATACAATCTTATTAACATTTTCCTTGTATGTTGCTCAGGAACAAAATATGAATACCTGGGTAAGTATTTTAGTAGATGATAAAATGATGATAAAAAGAGACAGTTAGCAGAATAATATCATTCAAGAAAACTATTGATTCCTACATAAAAAATTTTCTTTCTTACAGTCTGCCACTCCGATTCTGGGTAAACTTGATCAAAAATCCAAATTTTGTGTTTGACATTCATAAATCCAACATAGTAGATTCCTGCCTATCAGTTGTGGCACAGACATTTATGGATGCATGTTCCACTTCCGACCATAGGCTAGGCAAAGATTCTCCTAGCAGCAAACTTTTATATGCCAAAGATATTCCCAATTACAAGGATTGGGTTGAAAGGTAGGAAATAAATCTTTTGCTTGTTACCTTCACAAATATTTTATATTAACTTTTTTTATTCACCCATTAACAATTGCCTACAGTTTTATCAGTTATGTTTATTATTTCTGTGATAACATTAAGAATTAGCTGGGATAAGTGGGTGGTTATGTATGTATATGTGTGCATGTTTGTTAAAATATACCGACTCTCCGAATAGCGTCTCCTCTTCATTTCTCAGAATTGCTAATCTACAATTCAATATGTGCTTTACTATAAAATTTTTGGTATTTGTTTTATTTATTTTTGGTATTTTTCCTATATACACTGCTCTTAAGTTATGTTAGGTAGTAGGATCATAACCAACTAATGGAAATATAAAAGGAGCATTTTAATATGGAATGTACTAAACAGCTGGCATTTTTAACAGGTAGTATTTAGTACTAATCATCTAGTGCAAGGAAACCACAGGCTTTTGCTCCAAAAAAAAAAATAAAATAAAAGAAGTAAATAAAAAATACAGTAAACCCTCGCTAATCCAGTTAATCCGGATTGAAATATGAAAAATTCTCTTCACAATGAAGTACTTTGAAAGACACACAGGACTTAGGAAGGCAGATGAGTCACTCTGGCTTTGCAGAGAGCAGTGGAACATGCATTACGTTGTCTTGTGTGTTGTTCAGTATCATTGCCGACTGTGAGTCAGCCGAATGTTATTGCTTATATCACTTCATTTCCTTACTTTATACGTATATATGTACATAAGTTAATATATTTTAAAATATATTTTATTTTGAAAAGTGGAATAAAAAGAAAACACTTTAACTATAATTAACAAGCTCAAAGTGATAGAACAACTTGAAAATGGTGTTACTGGAAAAAAAATTGCTGAAGAATTTGGTATTGGCCAACAGTCTGTCAGATATTAAAAAACAAAAAGAATCTATAAAGGCATTTGCTTTAAAATTCCATGTGGGAAGTGATAAAAGCAGTGTATCAAATAGATGGACATTAAAAAAAAGCCAAACGAATTGTTGCTGGAAGAAGCTATATTAAAGTGGTATTCACAGCAACGATCAAGTGGCATTGGCATGCAACTTGATTAAATAAAGTGTAAAAAAAGACAATACTGTGCATTTATCCATCTATCGATGAATGTGTTGTCTTTTTATACTTTTTAAATAAAGGTTCTACAGTGATTTTTTATTATTATTATTATTACTCTAATGCATTAGGGCTTAAAGCCTCAAGCTGCGAAAGAGATTAGACTATGTGCATTTTAGTGCAATTGCATCATTTATACACAGCTAAATATAGATTAGCAAATTTGCAATAGCAGCATCGTTTAAGTTACATCTCATATTGTGAATATCTTCACGACGAGTTGCCATGACATTGCACTACTTCGAATAAGTAACGCTTCACCCGAAGGAGAAGTTGTTACTTATTCTCAGTGGATACCACCACCCAGACGGCACCGATTCAGGGCTATTTGCCCCTTCTGCCAACTCGTCGTGAGGTATTCAGAATATGAGATGTAACTTAAACGATGCTGCTATTGCAAATGTGCTAATCTATATTTAGCTGTGTATAAATGATGCAATTGCACTAAAATACACAGTCTAATCTCTTTTGCAGCTTGAGGCTTTAAGCCCTAATGCATTAGAGTCTTAACTTATATCATACACCATCAGGCATCTCATATTGTGAAGATATACTTCACAACTGTTTTGCCATCATTAATCACTTGGGTACCTACCCACCCACCGAAGAAGAGCCAAATAGCCCTGAAACGGTGCCATCTGGGTGGTGGTATCCACTGAGAAAAGGTAACAACAGTCTTCTCCTTCGGGTGAAGCGTTACTTATTCGAAGTAGTGCAATGTCGTGGCAACTCGTCGTGAAGGTATTCACAATATGAGATGTAACTTAAACGATGGCCGCTATTGCAAATTTATTATTATTATTATTGATTTTCATCAGCACTACATATCATTAAATTTTCCATTTATTTATTTGTGTTCTAATTTTTTTGTCTTTTATTATAATTATTTGATTATCAGTAGTGATTCTTCATGCATTAAGAATCTGCAGATAAATGAACCACTAGGTGGCAGTGACCACAGAGTGCTGAAGTGGGATTTACTCGAAGAGGTAACTACCATTAGGGGTAAAGGGAAGAGTTATTGCTTTCGTAAAGGCGACTATGATGGACTGAGACAGTATTTAAATTCTATACAGTGGGACCAACTGATCATGTTACCAACAGCAAATTCAAAATGGGAAGCATTCAAAGAACTTATCTTGGAAGCTACTAGGCTTTACATACCAACTAAGAAATATTGTTCAAGGTTCACACCTAAATGGATGTCAGATGAACTAATGAGACATATGGCAGAGAAGAAAAATGCATGGGATACATACAAATTAACACATGACACAGAAGCCTATGATAGATACAAGTTGATCTGTAACCAAGTTACAAAGGAGGTTAGGCAGGCGAAGGCAGATTACGAGATATCTTTGGCAAGGGATGCAAAGAAAAACAGCAAAGAGTTCTTTACTTATGTAAACTCTAGAAGGAAGGGGATGAATCAGAAGATATAGCTTGGTCCACTTCATATCGATGGGTCAACTGTTGATGATGCTGCTCAGGTAGCTAACAAACTAAATGAATATTTTGCATCGACATTCACACATGAGGAGTTATTCAGCGAGGGGAATGCCAGAGGTGTATTCAACTCTGGCAGTAAGCTAGAGAATCTTGTAATAATTGAGAGTAAAGTGGAGGAGAAATTGTTGAAGATAAACACAAGAAAGGCACCTGGGGTGGATGGGATCTATCCAGTTATATTAAAGGAGGCAGCAAAGGAAGTAAGCAAACCCTTAGCCATAATTATGAGAGCTTCCTTGGACTCAGGGGAGGTACCCATGGACTGGAGATGTGCAGATGTGACCCCAATTCACAAAGGAGCATTAAAAGCTGACACAAATAATTATAGACCTGTGAGCTTAACTTCTGTTCCCGGAAAATTAATGGAGGCACTGGTTAAAGAAGCACTGCAGGATCATCTAGACAAGACTTCAGTTATAGCTCAGACACAGCATGGTTTTGTTAAGGGGAAGTCTTGCCTGACCAATTTGATTGGATACTATGATGCAGTCACAAAAGAACTGGATGCAGGGAATAACTTTGATATTATATACTTGGATCTTAGAAAGGCTTTTGATACTGTTGCACATGAAAGACTGCTGCATAAATAGGAGCAGTGTGGCATTGGAGGCAAATTGCTGCTATGGATAAAGAGGTGGTTGAGGGGGAGAAGACAGAGTGGTAATCAATGGACACTGCTCATTGCGGACTAATGTTATTAGTGGAGTCCCTCAGGGTTCAGTATTGGGTCCATTATTGTTTTCTGTATTTATAAATGATATTGATGATGATATATCAAGCTTAATGTCCAAGTTTGCAGACGATACAAAGGTTGGCAGGGTTGTCAAGGACACTACTGACACTGTGCTGCTGCAACAGGATCTGGAAAGGTTGAGCAGATGGGCTGAGAGGTGGCAAATGAAGTTTAGCATTGACAAATGTAAAATACTACATATGGGAAACAGCAACCCCAGAGCAACGTATCAACTCTGTGGTACTACACTGACAGTGGTAGAGAATGAAAGGGACCTGGGGGTGGTTGTGCAGGCTGATGTGAAGTTCTCTGAACAGTGCAGACGGGCTGCAAGAATAGCTCATGGTGTATTGTCAATGATATATAGGAATTTTTCTAGCAGGGATAAGGAGGTGATTATTCCCTTGTATAAGGCAATGGTCAGACCACACCTAGAGTACTGTATACAGGCCTGGAGGCCTCATTTCAAGAAGGATGTAGAGCTGCTGGAACGAGTACAGAGAAGGGCAACAAGATTAGTGAATGGAACAAAGGGGTGCTCTTGCGAAGAAAGGCTTAAGTTTTGCAAATTACAGTGTCTGGAGACTAGGCACCAGTGAGGTGATCTGATAGAGGTGTATAAAGCCTTGAATGGTTTGAGCATGCTCAGTGCTGATGGGATTCTTCCTCTTGCTCAGAATAATAACCTGAGAGGGCATAAATTCAAATTGAGGAAAGACAGATGTAGGATAGACGTGCGGAAATTTGCCTTTAGCCAGCGGGTGGTTGTTTGGTGGAACAGACTTCCATCCCTTGTCGTGGAAGTTGATAGCCTAAATAAGTTTAAAGCTCAGCTGGACAGATATTTCGAACGAACAGAGGGGTGAAGTGGAAGTGGTTATTTTTTATTTATTTTTTTTTTATTTATTTTTTTTTATTTATTTATTTTTTTTTTGTCTGATGCTGCATAAGCTTGCATTTCTTGCATCAAATGCCTCTACTAATGCTAATTTATTTGATCAGGGATTGTATGGTATGGCCAATAGGGAATATTGTTTTAACAGGATAGTACTAGAGCCCTCACTTCCAGTATATGCATGAAATGGTTTGACATCTGATTTTAAGAAAGGTAATGAGAGAATTATTATTCATGTGGGGACTAACAATATTAAGCATACACAACCTGACCATCCATTGGAGAAAGATAGGCCTATGCTGAGAAATTTCCGCAAGTTAGGTCACAGTGTGTATGTGTCTGCAGTTCTGCCCAGACACGAAAGGAGAGACTATTTGTTGTTGAAAGCCTTGTGGATTAACTCAAGACTTGAGGGAAGCTTCGACTCGTGGGGGGGGGTGTTATAAGTGAGGCCTGCATTTGTAGGTAGTAGCAGTATATTTTGTAGAGATTGTATTCATTTGAACAGAGGTGTTGCAAGGATTTTTGCCAGTATCATTGAGGAGACCTTGAAGGCTCAGGGAAACTGCTAGTTAGGTGGAGAAGGGTAATTTATATCTGCATTTATCTAATGATATGGGTCAAAGTAATGCTTGCACTCACCTCATGAATTCTTCTTTGTTGCCACTACAGCCGATGTTTATAGGATGTTCTGAGGGTATGAGGGTAGCAATGTTTCAAACGAGAGAGAAGATATAGCTTGGGATACAAATCTAAATAGCTTCAAGGGATGTGTCAGGATAGAAAACTATAGAAGATTACTTAGTCTCAACTGTGTCTACAGTAATGTCAGGAGTGTTGTAATAAAATAGCTCAATTTTAACCCCTAGTTAAGACAACTAATGCTAATATAATAGGGCTAACAGAAATGTGGTGCCACCTGGAAATTGGTGATGACTAGTTCCACTACAGTATATATAATGTATTTAGGAAAGATAGAAGGGGTGGATGGGTCATGCTTCTTATCAAAAGCAGCCTGAGATTGGGAGTAATCTGCAGACCAGAAGGTTGCAAAGAGTCCTTATGCAGATGGAACGGGCAGGCAAGCACATGAATGTCTTATTATGGGTTTAATCTGCCCCAAATTGATTGGAATAAGCGGGAAGGAAACTTACGATGGGGAAAACTTTTTTAAATAAACCAGATGATTATTATTTGTACCAGCATTTTAGAGGAAGTACTAGGGGTGAGAATATTCTTGACCTCTTCATTACTAATGATTCAGATGACATCACAGGGCTTAAAGTATAGGTATCATTGTCAAGAATTGATCATGCAATCATCAGCTGGAAGATGAAGAAATATGTTGCAGTAGTTAAAGTTAAAGGAATTGGTTTTAACTTCAAAGAGGGACTTTGACAGTTTCGGGTGCTATATGGCATCTGGATGCACTATATGGCTAATACTAGTATTATTCAACCACTGCTCATCTGAGTTTTTCTAATCATTTAATGTATGATTCCTTTCGCTTTGAAGGTGGTACTTGTGCATATATCTGCTCTGATATTCCCTGTCAGAGACTCGGTAATTTGGAATATTCTCTTTTTGACCTTCTCTGGCCTAAAACCTCTCTACCCCATTCTGTTAAACTCATTTGTTGCCTCTATCATTCTCCTAGCTCTGCTAATCACTTGGAACTCTTTGACTTCCTGTCTTTGAAACTTGACTTTCTCCAATCCAGTTTTCCTAACATTGATGTAATTTTCCTTGGTGATTTTAATGTTCACATCTCCAGCTGTCTTCAGTTTTTCAGTCACACAGACCCAACTGGTCAAGATGCTGAGGCTTTTGCAATTACTAATGACCTCACATAGATTGTTCATTTACCTACCAGAATACCAGCCAATCCTAACCAAACAGTCAGCAACTTGATCTTTTTCTCACAAATAAACCTAAGTACACAATCAAGGTGAGTGGTCCTCTAGGCACCTTAGATGACAACTTGGTGATGGTCTTTTCCCCAATGGAGCCTTTCACTCGTGACAAATCTTAACTGTTATTTGGCATTGCAAGAATGCAAAATGGGATGAGATGTGAGATTTATTTTCTTCTTTTCCTTGGTCGGATTACTCTTTCAAATCATCTGATGTCTACTCAGATCATGTCAACAAAATTATTCTTGTAGGGACGAAATCCTTCATTCCAAACTCCACCTTAAAATCTCATCCTTTATCTAAACCTTGGTTTTCCAGTAATGTACTAAGGCTGTTCAAGATAAGAATGTTGCATAATTGTGTTAAATATTGCAAATCTCCAGGTTCATTTTTCTTTACGTGAAAGCTCACAACAATTGTCAAATAGTTATTAATCTGTCCAAACTAGATTTTGAACAGACAAAGAGTAGAAAACTTGCTTCTTGTCCAAATGGTAGTCAAGCATTCTGGTCTCTTGCCAAAGCTATTGGCCCTGACTTTTGCCCATCCCTATTCCCTCCTCTGTCAAAACCAGATAGTTCTATTGCCACTTCTGCCAAAGGTAAAGCTGACCTATTAGCTTCCCACTTTTCTTCCAACTCTTATATTGATGATCTTAGTAAATTCCAAAGGTGTTTTCCTTTCTGCTTGATAATTTTCTCACATCCAGATTGTTCCTAAAAAGGGTAACAATTCCTCCCATCCAATTATCTCATTGCACTTACTTCTACTCTTTCTAAAGTAATGGAGAAATCTATTAACTGCCAACTCCTAAACTATCTAGAACCCTTCCATCTGATGAGTGATTAGATGGAAGGTTTTTCAGTATTTATTCTGTCAGTATTGGTCCACTGGCAATATACTGGCTTATGTTACCCATCTGTGGATAAATTGAATGGAAAAGTTTAGTGAGTTTCAAGGCTTTTGATTATGTTTGGCATAAAGGTCACTTAAATAAGCTTCCATCTTATGATTTGCCAACTGTTTTTTGTAATTGGGTATCCAATTTTTTCTCTGACCACTCACTGGAAGTGATAATAGATGACTGTCTTCTAACTTTTCCACTAATGCAGATGTTCCCCAAGGTTTAGTTCTTTCTTCCACTCTTTTCCTCTTGTATATTAATGACCTTCTCCCGTTGACTGGAAATAGTTTGCTGATGATAGCACATTGCATTCCACCTTCCACTTTGAGAAACCTTGCCCTGCACAGACAGCTTCAACTTCTTGAATATCCACTACTAATTTTCTAAATGCTGATCTCCCGGTAATTCTCCAGCGGGGGCAAAGATAACTTAGTTAATTTCAATTCTCTCTCTCTCTCTCTCTCTCTCTCTCTCTCTCTCTCTCTCTCTCTCTCTCCCCCCCCCCTGGAATTTTTTTTTGGTTGGTGCAGCATAAGCCTCAGGCTTCTTTGCACCATATGGCTAATAATAATAACAGTAACACCAGACATTACAACCACCCTGTGTACTTGGTAGCAGTATCCGTCACAGAATGGAATCCCCCAATCAGGGAGAAATAATAAAGCTCGGTTCTGGCTTATCTCACAAAAAGGATTCTTCTGCTCCTATGGTTATCTTCGATGACACTCAGATTTCTAGACAAGATCACTTATCTCTGTTAGGGATTACTCCAGCTTCTAATCTCTCTTGTCATAAGCACATTACAAATATGGTTTTCTCTTTTACTATCAGCACCACTTTTCTTTCAATCAGCTGCTCACTCTGTACAAATCACAAATCTGCCTACCATGGAATGTGTTCCCTAATCTGGGACAGTGCCCCCAAAACCTCTCTCAGGCTTCTAGATTCCATTAAAAAAAGGGGCACTTAGGTTAATTAATGACCTTTCTCTTACCAAGTCTCTCCACTCTGTCTCATAGACATTCTGTTTCTGCTGCATGCCTTTTTTATAGATACTTCCATGGGCATTGTCCTTCTGAATTGGCTTCTGTAATTCCCCCTGTTTCTCGTCCAAACACATCTGAAACCAGTCAGCATCCTTTTACTATTCAGTTGAAACTCACAGAACCAACTTTTCCTCTTCCTCATTTATTCCTTAAACTTCCATTTTCTGGAAGAGAGGCTTCACGCTTATTTCCCAAAAATTACAATCTAAAGAAATTCAAGTTTATTGTCAAAAAGTATCTTCTTTCACCTTCTCAATGTTCAACCCATACACAGTACTAAGTACTAGTCTCTAATACCTTCCACGTTTGGGATTTGCATAATATATATATATATATAAAATTCGAAGCAATTCCATGGTCATTTCTTTCCAGATATATTAAATACATTGGTATCTGCCTGTTTTACCATGTTGCATAATACTTTAAACTGTTTAATATAGAGTATGTGCTTCATTAATCTGTTAATTCCTTTCTTCCATTGTAATGCCTGATTATTTTGCTTTAAAATAGCAAGAGATATTATAAACAATTTTTTTGTTTTTGAATATAATATTTTCATGTGTCAACTTTAGTTACATCTCTACCAATCAAACTGACAGCTACAAATTTTAATCTTCAATTTGTCAGTTAGTCCAAGCTGAGTTTGTAGTCTTCTAAAATATTTTACCTAATTTGACATTTCTCAAATTGAGGAATAAGTTGTCCAAAATTCATTAAATATTTTCATAATAAAAATATAGATAGATATTATCAGTCTTAATTTTAATAACTTTTATTAAAATCAAGTTTAGTAAAATTAAATTTATATGAAATGCATTATTAAAAACTAATTTTGGAACAAAGTGTTTTTCCTAAGTGTAAAACAGTTGTTAATGAAGAGATTAACATGAGATCTCATAGTTTTATGTAGTCATGAAGATTCATAAACTCCAGTTTAAAAGTAGCATGTTTGTGATCAGATGTAAAGCCTTCATCAATAAAAATCATTCCAACATAAGAAACAGTGATAACAAATTCAAAATTAGCCTATCTCTAATAGGAGTGATATTTAACCAAAAACATAATTTCTAAGGTCATCCATCATCGAAACTGATAGGTTAAAAAAAATTTGCCAAAGTAATGGAAGATTTTTTTTAAAATTTGGCCATAGTAATGATCCACATTGATTCATCCTTATCTTTAAACACACCGATAAACATTAATAACATTAAAGAGAAAAATATCCTGTTATCATTCATTATGGATAACTTCAAAAAATTCAGAGGAGGAATAAGTTTCTTTTCTCTTTTTTTTTATACAAAGAATTCAGAATTTAGTGAAGTGAGAATTCGCATTGCACATCCATTACTGTATTAAAAAAAAAAAAAACACTGTAACCTGCTGATAAGGTCAATAAGATCAAAATATAAATAAGTAATCCAAATTTCAGTGTCAGATAAGGTTGAATAAAGTTAGATCTTAAAGAGAGAATAGTGCAGTTTATTGTTGAGACTTCTGATGTTCTGGCTAAAAAAATATGGTAGAACCACTTACATTCATGCTTCTTCTAGTCTCATTTTTTGCCACCAGAGAAGTTTCTATTTTATTGCTATAAACAATTTCAGCCCTTGTGGACAAAAATTAATAATAGGAACTGGAGTGAGACAGTACCAAGGTTACAGGGAATTTTCTATTATTTCCCACTCTCTCTTTGTGGGAAAAGAGCAGGATAGATATTATCAGTATATCAAATCAATGACTGCTATTAGTGATAAAAATAAGAATGTCATGTTTACAGAGGAATCTACAGGGCAAGTATTTTGTAACTGGTCACAGAAAGGTAGGCATAACCTGTGTCATTTCTGAATGAAATAACTCAGCAATCTTTACATTTTGCCTGCTGATCACAATTGTCCAAAAGGAACAAAAAGCTGAAATTAAACTGCATTGCAGCAACTTCAGTGTAATCCTTAATGCCTTTACACACATTTCATCATGGGTATGTAGGAAAATTCCATGTTTAATCCCCATTGCAAACCAGAATTGAGAAATACTTCTTTCTGGAACAACAGAAACTTTGTCTTTGTCCCCACTGTGATCAAGTTAACGTGGACAATCAGAGCCTTCACCACAGTGTTAGTACAGGAACATGTGCAGTTGTTGTTGTTGTGGAGTAGCAAAAGCAAGAACTTGATGGAATAGACAGTGCATTTATTTTCTTTTCTAATGGAAGGATTTTGTAGCATTAAGGCCCAGTTGAATAGGAATAGCACAACAAATAGTAAACAAATAGTACTGTTTGTAAACAAATAGTACTGTTTATTCCTGTAGTAATAAACAGTACTTGCTCAACAGAACTGATCATAAATCAAAGTTAATGAACTCTTGATCCAAGTTAGAAAGAGTTAATTCAGTAAAAAAACTTTATACTCTTGCGTTTACTAGTTAAATTTTTCCAATTATATCTTTTTCCTTTTTTCTTTTATGAAAAAAACATCATTATTGCAAGAGATATTCACTAATTTAATTATTTTTTGAATCTGTGTATATAAAGTTAATATTCTTCTGTGTATATAAAGTTCTTAATCTTCAGAAGTGAACAACCAACAAATAAATGTGTGACAGGTCTTATGCATTCTGTATATGGTAAGTTATAAAGCTAGAGCCAAACAGAAATTTTTCCTCATTCAGCTTAGCCCTCAGTGTTTCTCTTTTTAAATAGATGGATAGAAAGGGAAAAAAAATCAACAACTCAGCATATTAGAAACTTAATAAAATAACACAATTACAGGAACAGCACTAAAAGGCAGCCACTTGTGATGGTAAAAGTGCCACTTCATAATATGTTACTGAATTCAATAGACAACCATTGATGTATCAAGGTACACTTCAGCTGTTTGGGGATGTTTTATTTTTGATTGATTTCAGTTTAATTTACTTCTATCAGTGTGCATTGAGGAGCACACCATTCCTTATAAATAATCAGTTGTGGTTGTTTTTAAAATAAAATTAATTTTACTGGAAAATTTATTTTTTTCCTCATTTTAAAAGATATCATATCTTGTAAAAATATTTATATATTATTTTATATATATATTTCATATTATTTTATTTTAACAAAGATTTAAAGATCACTTGCCTAATCTTACTTAATGAATATTCTTCTCATAGATATTATCGAGATATCAAAGCAATGGCTGCTATTAGTGATCAAGATATGAATGCTATGCTTGCAGAGGAATCGAGGGTAAGTATTTTGGAACTGTTCATTGAAAAGTAGGCATAAACTATAGCTCTTCTGAATGAAATGGCTTGGTAGCCTTTGCATTTTGCTTGCTGATCATAAGTTGTCCAAAAGGAAAACAAACTAAGATTATAAAACTGTATTGAAGCAACTCCAGCGTAATCCTTAATACCACTACACTCAGTTCCACATAGGTATGGAAAACATCTGTGTTCAGTTCCCATTGCCAGCCAAAGTTGAGAAGTACTTCCCTTTGCAACAAGAGTAACCTGTGTCCTCTTTTTTTCACACTGTGATCAAATTAGTCAGTCTAATATCAGGATTGCAGTTTCCTCCCAGAACCTTTGATTTTTCATTCCACAAACAGGCAAACTGACCAAAGAGTATGTGCAATTAATAGTTCCTATAAATTGCACAAATTATAAAGAACCAGTCACCACAGGCCATACTTCAATAGGAATCATGAGAAGATTTGGAAAAGCAGGTTGCACTTGCAATAAGCCACAGACTAGAAAACCATATTTGCTTGTATTGTCTGATCATTATGAATGAGTAGCACATTACGTTAGAATCATAATCATGGATCCTGAATCATCATGAATATAATGCCGTTTACATTTAAAATGACATTTTTCCAAGTGACACTTGAATCACTTTTAGATATTTTATTTTAACATATCACATAAATATTACCCCGCACACACACACACACACAAAATATCCTCTTACTAAAGAATAAATAGCATTCTGTAACCTAAGATGATGATGATAATAGCAGTCAGTCTGTCTCTGAAATGTGGCATAACCTTTTCTCACACTCGCCTGACCAAGCCACTGACTGCTTCAGTGGCATGTTTTTCAAGCAGTGAATGTTGTGAATAGGAAAAGTGAGTTAAAATTGATTAGGAGTAAAAACTGGAGAGAAAAATAAGATCCTGAAAAGGCAGAGGTATGTCTTGATTCTGGTTCATTTCCACAATTTAAAAGAACTAATATTATTAAATTCTTTAAATCATTCAGAATTCTTTTAAATTATGGAAATGAATCAGAGCACTGTGGTGCAATTCAGCTGTTTAGAGATGTTTTTATTCTTGATCAATTTCAGTTCAATTCTTCTTCTGTTCGGTGTGCATTGAGGAGTGCATCATTGAAGTAGTCCTGCACAGTTAGCTCAAATCAATGAGTGATATATATGGAAATAAAGGGTCATATCACACTTTAGATATAGATTGGACTACTAGTAATACCTTATGTTATGTTAGTGACCATTATCTCTCTCTCTCTCTCTCTCTCTCTGTGCTGTGGTGAAGGAGAGTACCATCAGCACTCTCCATTATTAGGATAGGTATCCTGAAAAATTTTTCAAGCCATGATAATTATTTGTACAAAAATAATATCATGATTTGGAAGGATGAGGATTGTGTTGTCAATAGGACAAAGCATATAGTAGCTGTGCCTATCATGTTGACCAAGATTTTGCAGCTCCAGCGAAGACTAAGTTTTCATTTATATTTAGTTGTTTTATTGACTTAATTGTTATACTAAATTATTTTCTATAAGTAGCTTTATAGTTCTAGCCAAGCTCCGTGGTTTATTTTTGAATTTAAATAGCAATTTCAAAAGTTAATACTTAGTGTCCGTAGATTTTACGTTCGTAACTTGCCGCCATTGTTACATGATATGGAATAGCGTAAGCTTTAACGTAAAACTAGAGAGCAAAAAACATAGCACTGTATTATAAATCTATTAGTTTAGTATAGAATTATTAATTAATCAGTAAAATTTATTAATCTTGTTAAAGTTCATTGTAAATTAAATTATACTTAATGGAATATTGACCCAGACTAGAGCAGCAAAGCAGTGTTCACAGAATAGCCAGAGTGCTGTGGCTTGCGGGAGAACCGAAGGGGGAGATTCTCCAACACATCACAGTCAAAAACAATGCGTGAAATGTGAAATGTTTGCAGACTTATCTAGAACAGGACATGATCTAGCCAAGGAGGGTGTTTTTGTATGTG
>NC_143583.1:138917297-139009797 GCF_048544385.1 Mastigoproctus giganteus
GCTAAGTGCAGAGACTGTGAAGAAATTGGGTTCCAACTCAGCATTCTGATTGGCGTTATGAGAGTTTGAGGTGTAGGGTAAATACCCTCGAAGAAATTAATAGGGGGGCCCATCAAGCTCTCAGCTGCCCAACTCAGTGCCAGAGCTCACTCCTGTGCATCAGGCAACACAGCAGCAATTTCCAAGGCAGAATGTGCTGGTCCTACAGAAACTAGTTATTGTTGGTGACTCTATTGTCAGGGAGATGGGGAATATATTATGCAAAAAGGATAGGTTGTTGTTGTTGTTTTTTAGGAGCATTAGCAACTAAGGCCATATTGCTCCGGTGCGGTGGTCATTCCCTGACCTTTCCGCATACTCTGTATTTGGTGGTGACGGGCTCGAACCCCGGTCTAATCAAGAAGCGTGTGCTACGCACTGCTGCTCCTTCCCACCGGCTACGGAGGCGCCGGATAGGTGAAACAGGACCAGGGTATGTCTGCCAGGGGCAAAAGTTGGTGACGTTGTTGGGCAGACATCATCTTTTAAGGGCACAATAGGAGATATTGTTATACATGTTGGCATTAATGACCTTAAGAGTAAGAGATCTGTATATTTACTTAACAAGTACTGGTCAGTGCTGGAAAAAAGTCACAAGTTAGGGTTAAATTTGAAATTGTCTGCAATTCTGCCCAGAACAATAGGAGAAAGTATATCATGAGAACCTTGTCAATCAATTTGGCCCTGGTAGATTGTGCAAGGCTCACGGGATAGAATTTTTTTCAGCGTGGTCTGTTCTTGCTAACAGGAGAGACTGCTTCTACAGGAATGGGATATACTTAAATAGAAAGGGTTCAAGAATATTTGCTGATGCTATCGAGGCAGTGTTAAGTGGGTCGGAAAGCTGCTATATTGGGGGATTCACAGACTAAAAGATTAATGGGAGCTGCAGGCAGAGGCAAAAATTATTCTTGCACTGCTTCTGTTGTAATAAGCGGCAGCCTAGAGAGCAAGTTGATGAGGACTTAAAGTCATCATGGAACAAGTAAATACATGGGCTGTGTTAGAGTAACTAAGAGTAAGAACAAGTGCTTGTATACTTGCATGTACACTAATGCTAGAAGTATAGTAAATAAAATTGATGAATTTGAAGTGCTGATCAAGACATCAAAGGCAGATATTGTTGGAATATCAGACATGTGGTGTCACACAGATATAAGCAGTGCAGAATTGGAATTTGGAGAGTACAATGTGTACGGAAAGGACAGACAGGATAGGAAGGGAGGAGGGGCTATGCTGTTAGTTAACAAACACATAAAATCTAAGGGAGTGCATCCAATTGATGTTGGTGGACAATGCAATGTTGAGTCTATTTGGTGTGACATAAGCACTGGGGAAGAAAAAATTAGAGTAGGTGTGTGTTATAGGCCTAATGACTCTGATGAGTACAATGAACAATTGTGCAGAGAAATAGAATGAATCACTTGTAATGGAGATTTTACCTTTCCAGATATTGACTGGAACTTGTGGGTTGGTCACTCACACGTTAGCAAAACTTTTATGGATTTATTGGAGGATTGTTTTCTATAGCAACATGTTCAAGGGGCAACAAGAGGGAGTAATACCCTTGACCTGATTATCAGCAGTGAGTATTCATGCATTAAGAATTTGCAGATAAAGGAACCACTAAGTGACAGTGATCACAGTATACTGATTTGGATTTACTTAAAGATGTAACTACCATCAAGGGTAAAGGGAAGGGTTTGCACACCCCCCATGCACTGGAGGTGTGCAAATGTATCCCCAATTCACAAAGGGGGGGGAATCGAAGGGTGACAGACCAGTTAGTTTAACTTCTGTTCCAGGTAAAATAATGGAGTCACTGGTTTGCAAGATCATCTAGACAAGACTGCAGCAATAATTCAGACACAGCATGGGTTTGTTGAGGGAAAGTCTTGTCTGACGAATTTGATTGGATATTATGATGTGGTTACAAAGGAACTGGATGCAAAAAATAATTTTGACATCATATACTTAGATTTCAGGAAAGCTTTTGACACTGTTGCGCATGAAAGACTACTTTACAGATTGGAGCAGAATAGTATTATGGGTAAGTTGCTACAATGGATAAAAGGATGGTTGAGTGGGAGAAGACAGGGGGTGGTAATCAATGGGTGCTACTCTTTGTGGACTAATGTTATTAGTGGAGTCCACAGGGTTCATAGGCGCCTCCGTAGCCAGGTGGGAAGGAGCAGCAGTACGTAGCACACGCTTCTTGATTAGACCAGGGTTCGAGCCCGTCACCACCAAATACGGAGGATGCGGAAAGGTCAGGGAATGACCACCGCATATCCCGGAGCAATATGGCCTTAGTTGCTAATGCTCCTAAAATCCAAATAACAAACAAACAACACAGGGTTCGGTGTTGGGTCCACTTTTGTTTTGTATATTTATCAATGATATTGATGAATGTATATCAGGCTTAGTGTCGAAGTTTGCAGATGATACAATGGTTGGCAGGGTTGTTTATGACAGTAATGGCAGTGTGCTACTGCAAAAGGATCTAGAAAATTTGGGCAGATGGGCTGAGAAGTGGCAACTGCAATTTAACCTTGACAAATGCCAAGTACTGCATATGGGTAGAAGTAACCCCAGCGAAACATACCAACTGTGTGGTACTACACTTAAGGTTGTAGAAAATGAAAAAGACCTGGGAGTAATTGTGCAGTCAGATATGAAGTTTTTTGAGCAACGTAGACAGGCTGCCAGGCCAGGTCATGGGGTTTTGTCAATGATATATAGGAATTTTGCTAGCAGGAAAAAGGAGGTGATTGTCTCTCTGTATAAGGCAATGGTCAGGCCACGCCTTGAGTACTGCATACAGGTCTGAAGGCCTCATTTTAGGAAGGATGTAGATTTACTTGAGCATGTACAGAGAATGGCAACAAGATTGGTGAGGGGAATGAAGGGATCCTCTTACCAAGAGAAGCTTAAGTTCTGCAAATTGCAATGGCTGGAGACTAGGCACCTGCGTGGTGATATAGTGGGTGGTTAATTGCTGGAACAAACTTCCATCTCTCGTTGTGGAAGTTGATAGGTTAAATAAATTTAAGGCAGAACTGAACAAACATTTAGAGGGAATGGTTGTGTGAATTTTTTTTTTTTTTTTTTTTTTGGCTGATGCTGCATAAGCTCGTACACTTGCTTTCTTGCATCGCATGCCACTACTACTACTTAAAAAATGGACTTGTAACCCATTGTCCTAAGAAGAAGCCCCTCCTCACACAAAAAATGGAAAACGCCTCATTCATTTGATCTAAGGAGCATGTGAAATGGACCCACCCCCGAGCAGTGGAAGTCAGTTATTTTCTCAGATGAGAAGAAATTCAACCTGCATGGCTCTGGGAGAAGAAAGTTACTTTCCCGGGGCTAAAAAGAGCAAAGATGGACTTAAATAATTTCCCTCCTTTAGAGCTATCAAGCTCCAGGTCAGAAATGTCCAATGATAGTGACTCAAACCAACAAAGACTTAGAAGAGAAGTAGAGTATCAAAACCTCCCTAACTTTATGGTGATACACTCTCTGTCTACTCAGCATGTGGGCAAGCTATCACCATTTATGATCCAAAAATATTCGGAATCGATTTCAGGATCACCAAAAATGGTGAAGAGACTACAATCAGAAGACCTCCTGGTTGAAACAGCCACCACAAACATTCTGAGTGGCTATTAAATTCAAAAACATTTGGTGGATTGCCAGTATCTGTTACTCTTCACAATACTTTAAATTCATCGAAAGGCATCATCACAGAGTGGGACCTGCTTTCAGTGTCTGAGAAGGAATTAATACATGAACTTAGTAATCAGAAGGTAATCAGTGTGAAGCGCATTATGATTAAAAAAGATGGAAATCTCGTGCCAACTCGATCCATCATTTTAACCTTCAGCACTTCTGATTTGCCATCCACTGTTAAACTGCCGGATTCAGCCGTACATCCCGAATCCTCTTAGCTCTTTTAAATGCCAGAAATATGGCCATTCTCAGCAGGGATGCAGAGGTGATGCCATCTGTCCTATATGTGGCTCTAAGGACCATACACAAGCAGATTGCTCAACCTCAACCCCCATGTGTCCCAACTGCAAAGGAAGTCATCCTTTGTTTTCTAAATCATGCGATATGTGGAAAACTGGAAAAAAAAAATTCAGAGATACAAAATAGAACATAAAGTAACATATCTTGAAGCATGCAGACAAATTATGTCCACCATGCTGAGTCGGTCTTTTGCATCTTGCACTCGAAGTTATCTTTCAACTGCAACTCAAACAGACATGTCAATACCACCGAACACCTCTTTGGCAAATTGGGTTAAAGAAACCTTATCAGCTTCCAGAAAAGATACTCCTAAACCTAAAAGCAGTGAAGCCACAAACACCCTAATTTGTATCCCAGTTGATACTCCAAAAGTTTCACAGGTCGCTGAAAGAATGAAAACCACTAAAGATTGTAAGAAAGCCGAACCTCAAACAAACAGCATGGAAGTGGATGTACACCCGGATTATGAGGAACCCATCCTAGAATTGCATGCCAGTGACACTATGGATACTGGTCGCCCCACATTCCCAAAAAAAAGACCGGAAAAAATTCCCCACATCCAAAAAACAGCCAGATGAATCATCCTCAAATAAACTTAAACAATGCATAACATAATACAGTGGAATTGCAGAGGACTAAGCAGCCATTCTGATGACCTAAAAGATTTAATAGCTCAATTCAACCCCTTAGCTGTATGCCTACAGGAAACATTCCTGTCACCCCAAATTTCGCCAAATTATATGATGTATAGACGAGATAGAAACTCAGTCTCCTGCACTTGGAGGAGTAGCCATTCTGGTTAATTCTAACGTGCCATCCAAGCTGATCCCTTTAATAACAAATCTAGAAGTTGTGGCTACTCGTATTGCAGTTGGTACATCAGTTACTCTTGTTACTGTTTATATTCCACCATTTCCTCCTCTTCCCCATTCAGAACTTGACAGTCTCATTACACAACTCCCAACTCCAATTTGTCTTTTCAGTGACTTTAATGGACACCATCCATTGTGGGGGGGGGTCTGCTACAATGGACAGAAGAGGCAAATTAATTGAAAAATTTATGAATAATAGTGATCTTAATTTACTAAACAGTGGATATCCTACTTACATCCATCTGCCTACCGGATCTACTTCTGCAGTTGACTTGTCAATTTGCTCTCCATCCATCTTTCCAATCCTGACATGGTCGGTATTATCCGATCCCTTTAACAGTGACCACTTTCCAATTATTTGCTTAATAGAAACAGCGGTAACTCAAAATCCTAACCAACGATCCAATTGAAAGTTTAGAAAGGCGAACTGGGATGGTTATTCTGCCCAAACCCTCTTAGACAGAATTTATGTCCAACAGAAACATATTGATGGTGTAATACTTATATCAACAATCAGATTCTGACTGCGGCAAATGCTTTCGTTCCAAAATCCAAGACATTTCATGCTCACCGAAATCACTGGTGGATTGCAGAGTGTTCTATTGCCAAACAAGATAAAAACCGTGCATGGAATGATTTTCGGAAGTGTCCTACTACTACTAACTTAATTTCTTATAAAAGGCTTAAAGCAAAAGCAAGACAAATTAGAAGGAAAGCAAAACGCGATTCGTGGATTGCTTTTGCATCAACCATCACAAAAGACACTGACACACAAATCATCTGGAGAAGGATAAAGGCGCTAAATGGCAAATTTGTTCGGCTGCCCTCTCCTATAATTCACTGGAAAGGAAAAGACATTTCTACGCCCGAAGAAGTTGCCAATGCGTTAGCAGAATCTTTTGCCACCATCTCTGCTTCTGCTTCCTATGCATCCTCCTTCCAGAATATTAAATATTGTGCAGAACGATATAAAATTAACTTCTCAACGTGCCACTCTTTTCCGTACAACCAACCCTTTACATTAAATAGATCTCATAACAGTGCTTCGGGGCCAGATGGTGTTCATTACATTATGCTAAAGCATTTACATGAAGAGGACTTGTGTACCCTGTTGATTTTCTACAATTGAATCTTCTCTGAAAATGTCTATCCTTCTTCCTGGCGCCATTCGTTCATTATCGCCATACCAAAACCAGGCAAAGATCCTACCCTGGTTCAAAATTATAGGCCAATATCTCTTACGAGCTGCGTAGGGAAAATTTTTGAAAGGATGATTCATACAAGACTCACTTACATCCTGGAGTCAGAGAATCTCCTTCCAGTCCATCAGTATGGATTTCGGAAGAACAGATCAACACTAGATGTGCTTATCAAAGCTGAATCTCACATTCGCAATGCCTTTGTAATGAGACATCTAGTCATGGTCAACATAGATCTTGAAAAGGCATTCGACACTACTTGGCATCATGGTATTATAATGGATCTTTACCATCTAGATCTAAGGGGACAGTTGCCTGAGATAATTCAGAATTTCTTGCAACTTCGGTATTTTCAGGTCCGATATAAAAACACACTCTCTGCATCTCACATTCAAGAGGAAGGCGTACCACAGGGTTTGATACTTAGTCCAACACTATTCGCAATTCGAGTTAGCAATATGACACAGAACATCCCAAAAACCGTTGAAACTTACATGTATGCAAATGATCTTACCATTTCCTGTCAGTCCAAAAGTATGAATACCACTGATCGGCAGCTCCAACTAGCCATAACCAAAATAGAATCCTGGACTTCACGGAATGGTTATCGACTGTCAGAAAATAAATGCACTGCCACTCACTTCTGCAAGTTACGTGCTCTCCATCCTGACCCTGAACTACAAATAAACAAAACTCCACTCCCACTTGTTAATACCGTTAGATTTCTTGGACTGATATTGGACAGCAAGCTAAACTTAAAAGCTCACGTCACTCATTTAAGAACTACTTGTCTAAAGCATATGAATATACTTCGATCAGCCTCGTCCATGTCATGGGGAGCTGATCAGTATACCTTACTACACCTATATAAGTCCCTAATCCGTTCACACTTAGATTACACTTCTTCAGTATGACTCCGCTAGGGTAAGCACATTAGAACGGCTGAATGTCATATAGCATGGTGCTTTGAGGACAGCCCTAGGAGCTTTCAGGACTTCTCTGATCCAAAGTCTTTATATTGAAGCGCATGATCCCCCATTATGCACAGAAAAATGTCACTTCTCCACTACACTGCTAAGATCCAGAGTCTACCTTCGCACCCCAGTTGGGAGTATCTCTATAATACTCGGTGGGAATCGTTCTATGAGAGCAAGCCAAATGAAAATAGACCTGCTTCACTAAGGATTAAAGAGCTTGTTCAGAGTTGGAATGTCAATTTAAATGAAATTTTTCTGGACACAACTGCACCTGTTCCACCCTGGTCCTATGTGTCTGTCTGTCTCTTACAATGTGCACTTTCTCCAGTGGGGGAAAAATATTATACCACCCTTCAATATCAGACAGTTACACTCAGTTCATGTTACTATGAACAACCATGCCTATAAAATTTATACAGATGGTTCCAAAACTGACAAAATGGTAGGTGCTGCTGCAGTTTTTCCTTCATGTACGATTTCAAACACACTAGCTTGCAGTGTCTTCACAGCTGAATTATATGCCATTAAGTTAGCGCTTAGTAAGATTATTGAGCTTTCCATCTCGCCTGCCATAATTTACACAGACTCCCTTAGTGCTGTCTCTGCCATAAAGAAGAAGTTTTCATATTCTCATCCTATCTTGAAACAGATTCATTCCTGGCTATTCTGCTGCAGTATGTCCAATCAGTCGATCAGGTTCTGCTGGATCCCTGGCCATTCTGGCATTCCTGGAAATGAAAGTGCTGACTTTGCCACTAAACATCCTCAAAGCGCTCTCTCACAATATCCTCAAGTTCCTTACACTGACTATAAGTCTGTCATTCATAAAGCATGCTACGATAAATGGTCACAGATCTGGAAAGGTAACATCAACAATAAACTTTACCATATAAAAGAAGATACAAAGCTGTGGCTCTCTAGCTTTCGACGAAACAGACGAGAAGTGGTGTATTGGCAAGGCTAAGAATTGGAAACACTCACCATATCCATCTCTTCCTGCTATTGGGAGAAAACCCACCTCAGTGCTCATCCTGTCAGACGCAACTTACGGTTCGTCATTTTCTGGTGGAGTGTCCCTTATATTCAACCATTCAATCAAACACTTTCCGGTCACTCTTAACGTTGAACATCTCATCTAATTTATCTCATATCTTAGGAAATTAAACCAATATACAAGAAATTTTCATGTTAAAACATATTGGCTTGTACAGGAGCATATAATTTAACATCTCTAACGATATGTTGCCTGTAAATAAACTGAACAGACACAATTTGGCCTCAGTAGCCCTTGTGTTATTAATCCCAATAACAACAACAACAACAACAGCTTCCTCTCTAACATTCTGCTCTTGATAGCATTCATCCAATAAATCCACAAAATTCTTGCTAGTGTGTGAGGGATCAACCCATAAGTTCCAGTCAATATCTATAAAGTTAAAATCCTCCATTATAAGACATCCTGATTTACTGGTCCACTCTATTTCTCTGTATAGCTGTTTGTTATACTCATCATAGTCATTAGGCCTATAACACATTCTTACCCTCGTATTTGTTTTCCCGGTGCTTATGTCTCACCAAACTGACTCAATATTGCACTGGCCACGCATGTCGACTGGATGAAGCAGTTCCTTAGATTTAATATGCTTCTTAACTAAGTGCATAACCCCTTACCCCTTCATGTCCTCTCTGTACACACTGTACTCTGTGTCAGTTATGTTTGAGTGATATAGTGACATGTCTCCGATATCCTTACAAGATCTGCATTTGATGACTTAATCAGTACTTCAAATTCATTACACATTTATTTACAATGCTCCTAGCATTAGTGTACATGCAAGTATACATGCACCTGTTCTTACTCTTAGTTATCCTAACAAAGCCCATGCATTTACTTGTTCCGTGGTGACCCACAGCAGTGCTTGAAATCCCTGACACCTTTCTTTTCAGGCTCATGCACATTCCAATCGAAGCAATTAAAATATCAATTTCACCTCTACCTGTAGTTCTAGTAAATCTGTTAGTCTGTGTTTTCCCCCAAAGCTAGCAGTTTTTCAACCCACTTAATATGTCCCGATAGCATCAGCAAATATCCTTGCACCTCTTCTGTTATCTTCTATATCCCATCCCTGTAAAAATACTCTCCATGCAAAGCTCTCAACATGTACTCCCTCTTATCGTGTGTTGGGGCAGAATTGCAGACACTTTCAAAATTTAATCCTAACTCAGTGCTTTTTCCCAGAATTTCTCTGTATTTGTTTAGAAGTCCTCAGTTCTCCTACTCTTAATATCATTAGTGCCCGTGTGTACAACAGTATCACCTTTTGTGCCCTAGTTCCTTGGTATAAGATAAATACCATTGCTTTCCTGGGTTTCTTAGTCAATCCAATCACTGAGAAGACAGGTGATTTTTCCAACTTTCAAAAAAAGTATTATTGTTGAAGGAAGTTTAATTTAACAGGAGCCACAATTGATAAACAAAGGAAATCACTGGTGTATTCAAAGCGATCATCTCAAAAGTATATAATGAGTGAAAGACGAAAATAGAATGCATCTCTAAAAGGAAGAAATGCAGCAGAAAGTTGCTTCTCCAAGAATGAGACACCACAGGAATTTAAAGAAGTGTGCTTCATGTAGGAAATGACTGAAAAAGTCAATTTAGGCAAAAAAAAAAAATGAATCACTTACCAAACTATGTGGAAAAGTTGAAGAATCTGGAATGTAATACAGTAAACCCCCGCTATTCACGGTATCTGTATTCGCGGTTTCGCGTATTCGCGATCGCCGATTTAATATAAAATGAAACCTAAAAAATGTGGATTTTAAAGCGCCGTGAATATTTTCCGCAATAAAAAAAAAACATGGGCGTGGCTAAAATTATCTTTCCCGGTCAAAACAGCGCTCAGTGGGTGGGGGGAGAGGGGTGACAAAATCGCGAGCGTGAATGTTTCTCGCTAATCCTTGTTCAATATGTGTTATGCGCTTGTTATGGAAGGTTTCGTCGTTTGCTTTTAATTTATATGCTTATAGATTGAATAAATTTATAAATTGATATGCTTACAAAAGTAATAAATCTACCGTTTTGCAGTGTAAAACAGACTTTTTCGAGTGTGTTAACGGAAGAATGTGACATGTTATTGTGGACAAGTTCTTTCTAACCCCTACAAAAATATGACTACGAATAGCAAGAGAAATGTGAAAATATCAAAGAAGGTGATGACATTAGCGAATAAAATTGAGTTATTAGATAAAATTTCTAATGGTGAAAGTGTCTCCTCAGTGGCAAAACATTATAAAAATCAATGAGTCAACGGTACGATCAATCAAGAAATCGGAAGAAAAAATCCGCCGTAGTGTCCGTGAAAACGAGCTAATTGCTTCAAAAATTTGCTCTGTAACTCGTGATGTTAAATTAGAAAAAATGGAAAAGGCTTTAAATTTGTGGGTAGAAGACCGAACTCAAAATAAAATTCCGTTAACTTCACTCATCATTCGTGAAAACTCAAAACGCAAAACTCCTTATCAACGCTTTAGCGAAACTGGTGATAGCACTGGCGGGATAGGTTTTTTAGCTAGCAAAGACGCTGGTTTGAAAGATTTGTTTGAAATTTCTAATAAATATTACATTTAATATTAAATTGTTTCTTATTTTCATTTCGATGCCATATGCTTGCATTTCACTACGTACTGTCTATGTACATAGTCATATTATGAAGGTACATATAATACATACATAGACAAAATTTTAGACTAGTTTTTCTTATATATTTCATACTTTGGAACGGAACCCCTTTATTACTATGGGAGCCATAACTCAGTATTCGCGTTTTCGGTATTCGCGGCATTTTTCAGGAACGTAACCCCCGCTATTCGCGGGGGTTTACTGTAGTCATGTGCCTATACAAAAGCCTCTCTTTCTGAAAAAAAAATCGAAAGATTCAACTGGAGAGGCACCACCACTGCCAGACTGGGCTGTAGAACAGTGAAAAAAAATCATGTAGATGAGTCCCAATTTACACTTTGTTGCTGCATGTTGCAGCAATGGTAGAGTGCACGTGTGACGTGAACCTAATAACACAATGCATCCAGATTGTCTCATGCCCACCACTCCAGTGGCTGGAGGTGATTTCATGTTATGGAGTATATTCTGTCATTACAGACTGGGTCTGCTCATTCCAGTAGAAGATCATGTTACCTCTTACGAATATCTTTGTGTCGTATCAAACCAGCTTCATCCTGCAATTCTTCATTTTTTTCCCAGATTGTGATGGATTCTTTCAAGATGACAGTGCAAATGGCAACCATCCAAAAATTGTATCTGAATGGTTTGAGGAACATTCCAAGATTTCCAGCATCTACCCTGGCCACAATTCTCCAGATCTGAAAGCAATTAAGAATATCTGGGGTGTGTTGGAAGGGTTGTTTGGCTTCATAGTTCTCTACTGATCACAATACAGAAGCTGACAAATATCCTGATAGAAGAATGTTGAAATCTGAAGGTAGACTCTGTCACACACCTAGTACAACCCATGCCACAATGTGTATGGGCTATAATTCAGGAAAAAGGTGATCATACTAGATAGTAAATAAAAGTTTCTAATTTTATGGCCAATGACTTTATGTATATACACATTTGTTCTGGTGGTTCTCCTAAATTAGGGAATACATAGCAGTGCTCTACGCTATACTAATGGTTGAGAAACACTGCTGTCTCCTATATAGTTTGCAACCCTGACATACCCCTAGTTATTTAAGTTCATCTCCATAGTGGCATCTCTCATCCATCTTTGAAACATCACTACCCTCAGCACACCTTGCCAATATTGACTGTTGCAGCAAAAAGAACTCTTGAAATGTGTGCAGGTGTTACTTTGACCCTTATCATCAGATAAATGCATTATTTTGGGGCATTATATCCAACTCTAACTAAAAAAAATAAAAAAGTAGTTGCACCAAAAATTCCAGATTTTCAAATGAATACTTTTAACAGAAGATTGCAAGCTGCTAGTTCAAAAATGATTATATAAAGTTATTCTGTACTTTCTAATAAAATATAAATGTATTAATCTGTTTAATAGTTTTAATATTTACTTCGATATGTTGTATAAGTTTATTACAAGAGGGAAATTGTAACTCAGTTGGTAGCTTGCTTTTCTTGATGTTAGTTATTACATATGCTTGTAACCTGCTGAGGTATAACAGAATATGGCTTGTATGTATATATATAGAAGAGAGAATGAAAGCAATTAAATTTTTTTTTTTTTTTTTTTTTTTTACTGCCCAAGCAACTGAAACTCTAAGGTATCTGTAAACTGCTTGTATTCTCTTGTTGGTTTGCCTCTTACTGGATGAAAACATTTCCATATGGTAAAAGTCATGCACCAATTGCCCAACACTGTTTAATTCAAATGTGGTGTGAAAAAAATTCCTATCTTGAATGGATTCGAACCTTGGCCTTTTCCACACAGTGTGGAAGTACAGCAACAGCAATCACTTTGCTATCCTTAGGACATCAATTTATATATATGGGAAATTGTGACCAGCTGAATTTCTGGTAAAACAGGACAAAAGCCAAGTATTATGTGTAATTTTGTATGATAAAAAATGTAAAAATGTTTTCCATTATTATGCTCTAAAAATAAGTAATGTATTTCATAGCAATCTGCTTAGATATTATTAACATAAGGAACTGTCTAATACTGCTGGTGAAAATTGAAAACATTGATAATTGCATATAACTGTCCAAAGAATTTCAAGCACAAACAACAGGTCTGTGCCTGAAATTCTTTGGATGGTTTCCAGATACTACACAACAATCCTTCTGTTTATTATAGTAATTAGTTCACTATTATAGTACATAGAGTATAGTGTGGGCTTATGTTAATTTACTGAAACAGTATGTACTTAATCTTTATGCTCTCTTTTGCTATTCTTCCATCTGCTAGTGATTTCAACTGGTAGTGACAGTTAATTTATTTTTTGTTAGAACTTTGCTTTTGAACAGTATTTAAATCAGGTAGAGGTCAACCTAATGATTTAATTTCAGGGTTTTCATTATATGATAGTGACAAAGGATTATTATTATTTTTTTTTTTTTTTAAATAAAGTACTTATGTGGATCATCATCAGCCATTTTCAATCCACTGCAGGATGAAGGCCTCTCCAGCAACTTTCCAGTTCCTTCTGTTTTGAGCACTGGCCATCCATTTACTACCCACAAACTCATGAATTTCATCTATCCATCTCCGCCTTTGTCTTCCAGGTTTTCTTCTAGCTCCTCTTGGATACCATTCTGTTATTTTCTTAGTCCATCTGTCATCATGTCTTCGAGCTATGTCCTGCCCAAGACCATTTTAGTTCTTTAGTTTTGATAAGAATGTCCTTTACTTGAGTTTGTTGCCTAATCCGTGTGTTTCTCTTCTTATCTAACAGTCTGATTCCCAATATGATTCGTTCCATTCTTCGCTGTGCAGTTCTCAGCTTCTCTTCCATTCTTTTGGTGAGTGCCCAAGTTTCACTTCCATAAGTCATGGTGGGGAGTTTACATTGGTTCATTATTTTACGTTTCAGACAAACTGGGATATTGCTCTTCAGTATGTGACTATTATATTTCCTGAATGCTATCCATCCAAAATTTATTCTTCTCTTGACTTCCAGCCATTTATCATTATTACAGCTAATAACTTGTCCCAGATAAGTATATGACTCCACCTTTTCAATTACTGCTCCTTCAATCATTATTTCCCTTTCCGTAGCATACTTGTTCATCATTACTTTTGTTTTAGCCATATTCATCTTTAGTCCAAAATCCTTACTAACTGTGCATAACTGATTAAGATTTTCCTCTAATTCTTTGGGATCGTGGCTTATGACCACAATGTCATTTGCAAATCGTAAATGGTTTAGGTACTCTCCGTCCACATTGACTCCTTTCTGCGACCAGTCTAATCTTCTGAAAGCTTCCTCAAGGGCAGCAGTAAACAGCTTCGGAGATATTGTGTCTCCTTGTCGAACTCCTTTCTCAATTTTAAATTTCCTACTGTCTTTGTCTAGTCTAATAAAGGAGGTAGCACTCTCATATATTTTCTTAAAAATCATAATATATGGGGTATCAATGCCTTGTCTTTCCAGTGCCCGAAACATTGCCTTATGCTGTATGGAGTCAAATGCCTTTTCATAATCCACAAATGCCAGGCCTAATGGTGTTTTATATTCATTTGCTTTCTCCATTAGCTGTGATATTACGTGAAGGTGATCCATAGTTGAGAATCCTGTCCTAAAGCCAGCTTGCTCTTTCGGTTGATTCTCATCAAGTATTCTTTCTAATCTGTTAGTAATGACCCTTGTGAACAACTTGTAGATGTGGGATAACAAGCTAATTGGTCTATAATTTCCAATTTCTGATTTATCTCCTTTCTTATGCAGCAAAACTATGATTGCATTATTCCACTGCTTAGGCGTCACACCTTTTCTAATGCACTTTGTGAAGAGCCTTGCCAGTTTTTGTGTTGTCTCTTCCTCCCAATTTTAACAACTCTACAGTAACTTCATCTTCCCCCGGGGCTTTCCGATTCTTCATTTTCTTCAATGCATGTTCTACCTCATCAGGAAGAATATTGGGTATGTCGTATGTGTTGCTACTTTGCAAACCATCTTCCCCGCTGCTGGCATCATTCCCCTGCTCCTTGTATAATTCTCTATAGTAGTCTTCTGCTATTTGAATTATGCCTTCTCTGCTGTTTATAAGTACACTATCGCTATTCTTCAGTTTCAGTATCATTTGTCTTTCTGTATTACTGCTCATGGCTGCTGATTTAAATCCTTTGTTTTCCCTTAATGCTTGTTCTACTTTTCTTGTGTTAAATCTTCTTATGTCCTCTCTGAGTCTCTTTCTAATGGCTTTGCATAACTCAGTTATACTCAATTTTCTCCCTGTCAGTGTTTTTCTTGCTTTTCATTTGTCGTCTTCGGTTCATCATGACAAGTGTTTCTTGACTAATTTTTTCTTCTTTGGATTTCTTTTTCCCTATAGGTTTCTTGGGCTTTATCACTTTCAAAAAGTTGTAATATTCCTCATCGATATCTTGGTCCTCAGCAGTCTGCAGAAGCTCAAACTTGTTCTTAAGTTCCAGTACATACTGCTTTTTCTCCTCATCTGTTATCTCAAAGACCTTTGTATTATTTACTCGAGTCAGTTTTTTCCTTTCCTACATCTATATCAAGTGTACATCTTACCATTCTGTGATCACTTCCAACATTTACCTTATTCAGGACGGTAACATCATTCACAATATATCTTCTGTTAGTGAGGATGAAGTCGATTTCATTAATAGTTAATCCATTTGGACTCTTCCATGTCCACTTTCTGTTCACCCTTTTCTTGAAAAAAGTGTTCATTACTGACAGTCCTTGAGATTCTGCAAATTCCGCAAGTCTTTTGCTTCTTTCATTTCTTTCACCAATTCCAAAATTTCCTATAGTTCCCCTTTCTGCGCTGTTTTGTGTTTTTTTGAAGTCTCCCATAATAATAGTGTAGTGGGTTTTCTGCTCATCTAGAAGACTCTCAATTTCGGTGTACATTTCTTCAACCTCTTCATCATCATGGCTTGATGTTGGTGCATAAATCATTATAATCTTTAGCTTGTACCTCTTAGAAATCTTGAGTATTAGTCTTGACACTCTTGGTGATGTACTTTTGAATTCCAAAATGTTGTTTTTAAAATCTTTATGGACCAGAAACCCAACTCCACCTTCACTCCTTTCACTGTTTCCATTGGTGTACAGCAGATTTCCACTTGATAAACTTATAAGTGATTCATTTCTTCTTCTTGTTTCAGCCAAACCGATGATATTCCAATTCACATTTTCTAATTCCTTTTCCAGCTCTAATATCCTGTCTATGTACAACTAGAAATCAGAGCCAATTTTGCTCTGGCACAACTTAAATAGCCTACGACTTGTAGTAAAATAACTCAAACTATGCATGTGTGGCACATTGCTTTGTTCTACTGAATTTTGTATAGAACTACATTATATAACATTTAATCATTTAAAATACCAAATAAATGTAAATCAATAAATAGAAAAGGCATTTACTTTTTTTTCTTTATTTATTTTTTTTTTTTGTTACTATTGTAATGCCATGAATGAAAAATTGATAGATAAAGTGCTAGCAATTGCATCAACTACCTTTTAAGTAGTGCAGTATTGCAAGTTTTGCAGCATTTTTAAAGTTAATACAACCTTTCAGTGAAAATATAAGGGAAATTATTCGTGAATCATGCAAAGGGAAGTGTTATATGTTAATCACCCTGGCTCAGATGGTCATCATACCTTCCTTTCTGTTTAACTCCATATGTGAATTTGTTTTGTTGCTGCCACATTGAAAATAGAGGTGAAACTCATTTTGGTGAGAGTCTGTATGTAGACATATATAATATCTAAAACTGCATAAATTGTGTAACATGATAATGATGTATCCTTAAATATTACTTTTAATTTTTTTTGTTTCCTTTAGCTTCATGCCCATGAATTCAACACTAACGTAGCCCTGTATGATTTGTATAGTTATACTGTCAAGTATAATGATCAGGTATGCATTTCTTATTGAACTCTCATTTTCTTATTTTTTATTCCATGAATATTAAAAATGTTATATATTTTTATATTTGTAAAATACAGAAACAACCCCAGGGGCTCACATCTGGTGAGCCCCTGGGCTTGGCACACCAAGGGTCCTGAGCTGTATATCATAATTTTTCTATTGGTGATTCCCTTCTCTCTCTCTCTCTCTCTCTCTCTCTCTCTCTCTCTGGGTAACTCAGATTTTTTTTTTTTTTTTTTTTTTTGCTGGTGCAGCAAAAGCCTCAGGTTTTTTTGCACCATATAGCTAATGATAATAATAATAATAAAATAGTTTAGCTCCCTTCTCTCTACATATTTATCAGAAGTTTTATGTTATTGCATAAACCAAAAAATAATACTTATTAGGCATGTTAACATATTTGTTTATAGTGCTTATTGTTTTTATTATGTCTGCCCATCCATCTGTACATAATAATTCAATTTCCAGTGAGCAGATTTTCATGGAATTTTATATTTAGTTCTTTTAGATAGATTTGCAAAGAGCCGTTCCAAATTTCATTAAAATCAGACAAATAGAAATCTGGCAGTTAATTCTTTTCTTTTCGTACATATCACATAGACTGTGCATATAACATATATTGTAGCTGAAGCACTGGAAATATTGTTTACTGCTATGCACTGAATAGAGGAATGAATGGCCAATAGGGCAAATGCACAGAAATTAAATGTCCTCAGTTTGTTTGCTCATAAGTCATTGCTTTTTGAGGAGCTTATATTTTTTATCTTTACCAAATATATAAATCATGAATTCCTAATATTTGCTTATTATATTAATCATAGCAGAAACACAATTTTATTAAAATTCCTTCTGAATTTTAATAAAAAATGAAGTACATTACTAAAAGTTGAGTAAACGGTTATGTTGAAGTTTGTGAACTGAAATGAAAACAATTGCTTTTATATATTATTGGTTAATTAGTTAGTGGTAACCCCTGCATTACTTCTTTAACGAGCAACTTCATTATTTTCTCTGGAGAAGGGGTCAAGCTAACAGGTCTGTCATTATGCTTGTCACCTTTTGATTCCCCTTTGTGAATTGGGAATACATCCAGTCCCTTAATATAATTGGATAGATCTCATCTACTCCAGGTGCCTTGTTTATGTTTAGCTTCAACAGTTTTGTTTCCACTTTCCTTTCCTTTCAGATATCACAAAATCCCTGTTAGATTTGATAAATGTATAGCACCCCGTTCCCTAAAGAATTCCTCATGTGTGAATGCATATAAAAAATACCTATTCTGTTTATCAGAAACCTGAGCAGAATTTGACAGTCAACAATTAAGCCATTGATATCAAAAGGAGCTTGAGCAGATTCATCCCCTTGTTTCTAGTGTTTACTTAAATAAAGAAGTCTGTTTGTTTTTCTTTGCATTCTTTGCCAAAGACCTCACATAATCTGCCTTAGCCTCCTTTGTGACTTTATTGCAGACTAATTTATATCTACTGTAAGGCTTTTGTATCACCAGATAATTTATATGCATCTCATGCATTTTTCTTCTGTTCCCTGAGTCTTAGTTCATCTTACATCCATTTAAAAACTAAGATCACTATAGTTACCTTTGAAAGGGAGTCTCATAATGTTTTTTATACAATGTTATAGTTACCTTTATGAAAGCAAAAGCCCTTCCATTTACCCTTGATGTTAGTCACATTTTTAGGTTGTTGTTGTTGTTTGGTTTTTAGGAGCATTAGCAACTAAGGCCATATTGCTCCGGGGATATGCAGTGGTCATTGCCTGACCTTTCTGCATACTCCGTATTTGGTGGTCACGGGCTCGAACCCCGGTCCAAATCAAGAAGCGTGTGCTACGCACTGCTGCTCCTGCCCACCTGGCTACGGAGGCGCCACACATTTTTAGGTGATTCCACTTCAATATGCTGAGATCACTGCCACTCAATGGATCTTTTATCTGCAAATTCTTAATGCATGAAGAATCACTACTGATAACTGATCAAGAGTGTTGCTTTCTCTATCATGTTGTCATAAAATACAATGATCCAATAAATCCACATAAGTCTTGCTAATGTGTGAGTGACACAAGTTCCAGTCAATATCTGGAAAGCTAAAATCCCTCATTATAAGACAGTCTGATTTTCTGACCCACTCTGTCTGTCTGTCTGGTTTGTTATAGTCATCTTAGTCATTAGGCCTATAATTAACTCCTCTTTCTCTCATTTTTGTTTTTCCGGTGCTGATCACATCAAACTGACATTGCACATGGCCACCCATGTATCTAAATGTGCTGTCTTAGATTTTATGTGCTTCTTAAGTAAGGGCATGACCCCCCTACCCCTTCCTGTCTGTATTTTCTGAATGCATCTGTACTCTGTGTTCAAATTCTGTGTCCTTATGTCTGAATGACACCAAGTCTCCTATATCCCTGCACCCCTTTCTGCATTTAATGACTTGACAGCACTTCAAATTCTTCAAATTTATTTACTATGCTCCTAGCCTACATGCAAATATATGTGCAACTGTTTTTACTCTTATTAACTCTAACACAGCCCATGAAAACCCCTAACAAGCCTTAATCTCTGACACCTTGTTTTTCCAACTGTTGCATGTTCCAGTGGAAGCAGTGCAAGAATCACTTACACCTCTGCAGCCGCTGTTAATCTGTTATGTTGTGTGTTCTTTGCACCCTTTCTATTTAAGCATATCCCATCCCTGTAAAAACAGTCTCTCTTGTTAAAAAGCCCATGAGCCTTGCATACTATTCTCAGATCTGAATTGCCATGCCAGCAATGGAAAGAGATACAATGATTAAAGGCAAAGATGCAATGATTAAAAACTGAACATATACCAGGAGGCAGTAAAAACAATTAAACTTATAAACAGCAACAAACCTTTATATGCTCAGAAGGTTTCAGGATGTTCCATCAGAACTCAAACTGAAATGATCATTGATTCCAAGGAGTCATTTCTATAATCGCACGCTGTTTATTAAGTCCACAAAAGCCCACACATTAAGACTATCAGCCAGCTATCACTCCTATATCAATAACTCCTCTACTTCTTGGGATACTGGGGGATGCACCTTGCTCCATCTGTATTGTGCACTTGTGCAATAAAACTTAAATTATAGGTCCCAGGTATATGCATCTGCTAGAAACAGGTACTCGATGGCTGCAGCATTTCGAACATCTCCTGCCCAGAGTCTGTGGAAACAAATGACCTCTCTACAGTGCTTTCAAACTGAAATTCCTGATAGCACATCCCATATGAACATCTGTTTCTGAGACATGATGGGAAATCTTGTATAAAATCCATCCTTTTGGTATTCTTGTCCAAGAGCTATTCCAGGGTGGTAGACTAAAGTTGCCCAGTCACCAAGACAACCCATTTCACCCTGGTGTTCTCGTATTCCTGCTTATGATTTCTATCTCAAGAAAAAAGAAGTGGATGAAGTGTGATACTCTGTTGTCTGCATGTGGCTCTATTTAGCATGCTGAACTGGACACTGACTTTTTGAGAGTTTATTCAGATGGCTTGAAGTCAGAATTACTTGTTAGATCTGCTGCTGTCTTTCCAGATGTGTCAGTATCTGAGTACATTCCTCATAAGTGCAGCATATACACTGCAAAGCTGCATTCTAAAACATTAGCCTTGGATCACATACACACCTATACCTACCAATATTGTATTATACACAGATTCCTTAAGTGGATTATACTCTGTCTCAGGTTCAGCTGAAGATACTTTCTCTGTCTCTCTCTTTCATACAGACTTTGGGTAAATAATACACAATACATTATGCTCCTAATGGCAATATTTATGTATGAACAGACTACAGATTAATTATAACAGAACACGGCAGTCTGGTCTTTGCTGATATCAAAGTTGTGGAAGCTTTTTCAGCTTGGCTGTGCATAGGATATAGTCATCTTACACATTCCTTTCTTCTGATGGCTGAAGATCCTCCTATGTGTGAACTTGTGACACCATTCTAACAAACAGGCACGTTTGATATATGGATTTCATTTGTCTACGACTATTGTTTTAGTTCTTTTAACTGTTTGAATGAGTCCTATACACTCATTCACATTTTATCTGACAATGAAAAGGTCTCAAACTGTTTCTAAAAACTATAAACATATATCATCGTATATAATTTTGTTTTTTAAATTTTACACATGCACACACTTTTTCACATAGTCATGTTTTTATTGATGTTTCCACTTTTGTTTATATATTTTTTGGCATGGTAACCTATTTGTAGGTTACTTAAGCCAATTAAAAAGTCTTAAAGTTGGACTTGCACATCATGGTCTGGGTTGGCAATACCATAAAACATTTCATTCATACATCCTGTATTTAATTATTTAATTGGCAACAAGTTTACTCTTCATTTCTGTTAATCACAGAAAATGAAAATTAATTAAAATCAAATGTACCTAAAATGTGATTCATTGCTATCATTACTTAATTTGTATGTATATAGTTTAAGATTAACCTTCTTTCCATAAAAATTGTTTTAAGTGAATATTCAGAGTTTTATCCAATTTATATTACATTATAGAATGAGCACATTATAATCGCAACAGAATGAATAATAGAACAATACTGCATTCTTAGCTGGATCAATTTTAATGAAAATTCTGATACTTAAAATAATTTGGAAAAAAATAGTCATACATTTCAGATTTTTATTTGGGCCACTTCTTCAGTAATAGAAATAATCTAATTAAGCATTGCTAATTAGCATTAGTTGAGGCATATGATGCAAGAAAGCAAGCTTATACAGCATCAGCCAGAAAAAAAAAAAAAAAAAACCCTTCCCATTTCATCCATCTGGTCATTCCAAATGTTTGTCTAGTTCAGCCTTAAATTTATTTAAGCTATCAACTTCCAGAACAACAGATGGAAGTCTGTTCCAGCAATCAGCTACCCGCTGGCTAAAGGCAAACTTCTGCACATCTATTCTACAACTGTCTTTCCTCAGTTTGAATCTATGCCCCCCTCAGGTTCTTAATTTGGGCAAGTGGAAGTATCCCGTCAACATTGAGCCTGCTCAAACCATTCAAAGCCTTGATCACCTCCCAGGTGCCTAGACTCCAGATACTGCAACTTGCAGAACTTAAGCCTTTCTTCGTAAGTGCACCCCTTTCTTCCTCTCACCAATCTCTTTGCCCTTCTCTGTACTCGTTCTAGCAACTCAACATCCTTCCTAAAATGAGGCCTCCAGACCTGTATATAGTACTCAAGGTGTGGCCTGATCATTGCCTTATACAAAGGGATAATCACCTCCTTGTCTCTTCTAGTAAAATTCCTATACATCATTGACAAAACTCCATGACCTTCTCTATATAATAATACTATAAAGTAACTGGAATTTAGCTAAACTATATCTTAATGACATCACCTCTGTGACAGTATAGTAGTTTTTCTACTTGTGACTCATTTGGAGATGTCTATGTTCATATGTTGTCTGTGTTGGGAGAAATCCTTAAAAGACTCATCTGGGGCTGTAATTATGTGATCTCATGCAAAAGAATTAGAATTCCTTCTGTGAATTAATCCAGGTTTTCAGCCCACACAGCACTCATCAGTCCATGAGCATCTGCATATGGGCAAACACGCATGCACATTGTTGAAAAACATAATACACAGCCATATAGCCTAAGATCATAATATGCTGTAAAAACAACAGTTACATATAGAGTTAAATTCTAGCTATTTTAGCATTAACATGATTTAAATATGTTAGTTTTTCACTAAAGAAGGATCCAAAAATAGACCTGAATGTATAGCTGTTTGTTTCCAAATTATTTTATGTAATTATTGAAATTTGCATTAAAATTGGTCCAGCTAGAAGTAATGTCGTTTACCATTTATTCACAATAATTTTTCTTTTTGGTACTATTGGGCTGTAAAATTATATTCGATACTTAAAAATCTTATTTTTGAAATGAAAAAAAAAAAAAATTTAAAGTCACCTTTTAGCATTTTGACATACATACAACTTCATTAATCCCTATATTTCTTCAAATGTTGGCAGAATTATTCTTAAATGGCTGTTTTGATTTTGGACTAAAGATATGAATGCCACAGGGTGACAAATATGATTGTATATAGGCATGCATTATCAGATTACCAGATGGAAATGATTCTCCAGTTGTTGGTCCCAGTACCAAGCAATTATGATTGGGAAATTTGCAGTGCACCCTTAAGTTAGATTTATTGTGAATTATTATTTCTTTTTCACTTACAATGTTATTATGCATCCCTTCACTCAATATTGCTGCATCCCTTCACTTTCAATGCTCCTTTTGCCCACAATATTGCTGCATCCCTTCACTTTCAATGCTCCTTTTGCCCACAACATTGCTGCATATCTTTTCACTATGCTTGATCTCAGGCAGCACCACTCTATCTCCACATGCTGGGACTGAAAACCTGAGTAAAAGAGTATCCCCAGAACTAAAGGAGCAGAATTATGAGTAATGTAAACAATTCTCCCTCCAGGTCCTTGAATACTCCACCTCAGGAGGCACTGAGAAAACCACCTCTACCAAAATACAGAAGAGCAACACTAATCTATCAATAATATCCGGTGCCTCTGTAGCCAGGTGGGCAGGAGCAGCAGTGCGTAGCATACACTTCTTGATTAGACCGGGTTTCGAGCCCGTGACCACCAAATACAGAGGATGCGGAAAGGTCAGGGAATGACCACTGCATATCCCCGGAGCAATATGGCCTTAGTTGCTAATGCTCCTAAAAACCAAATAACAAACAACAAACAAACATCAATAATATCCCTGTTCCTTTTTATACATTTAACAGGGGAAGCAAATAATTGGCAGGATGTCTCCTTTCCTAATCCAAAAAAACAAGATGGAAGGGTTGTCAAGACCCCTGAAGTGCTTTAATTCAGGTAATACTCTTGTAGAAATCATAAGCACTAAGTATTCAGAATGGCTACTAAAAGTCACAAACTTTGGGGGAATGCTGATTGTTCTTACTCTATACAAAATCCTGACTATGATGTGTGGTGTAATATCTACATGGACTTCCTTCATGTACCATATGAAGAAATTGATCTGAGCTGAGAGAGCAAGGAGTAAAATGAGTTAAACATCTCAGTATATAGAGATGGAATGCTAACACCTACTTACCCATTTCCTGACTTAACTTCTACAGCCTTCAAAATCGGTCAAAGCAGGATACCTTAACTGTCCAGTAAGAATGTATATTCCAAAATCCCTTAAGTCATTTTAAATGCCACAGGTATAGTCACTCGCAAATGACCTGCTGTGGTGCTTCTGTCGAGATCATGAAATGAAGGTTGCCCATCTGGAAAAAAGAGGCAGAATATTCTGCTTATTACCAAACATGTATGAGATGGAAGTGCATATAAAGAATTTACAGATAAAGTAACCACTAGGTTGCAGTGATCACAGTGTACTGAAGTGGGATTTACTTAAAGATATATCATTACCATCAGAGGTAAAGGGGAAGCGTTTTTGCTTCTGTAAAGGTGACTACAGTGGTCTCAGACAGTTTTTAAATTCTGTACAGTGGGAGCAACTGATAAGGTCACCAACAGCAAATTCTAAGTGACTAATCGTGGAAGCTACTAGGCTTTTCATACCTATTAATAAATATTGTTCAATTATGCCTAAATGGATGTCAGATGAACAAATAAGACTTGTGGCAGTGAAGAAAAATGCATGGGATGCTTATTAGCATTAGTAGAGGCATTTGATGCAAGAAAGCAAGCTTATGCAGCATCAGCCAAAAAAAAAAAAAAAAAAAAAACCCACTTCCACTTCACCCCTCTATTCGTTCAAAATACCTGTCCAGCTGAGCCTTAAACTTATTTAGGCTATCAACCTCCACCACAAGGGATGGAAGTCTGTTCCACCAACCAACCACCCGCTGGCTAAAGGCAAATTTCCGCACGTCTATCCTACATCTGTCTTTCCTCAATTTGAATTTATGCCCTCTCAGGTGATTTTTCTGAGCTAGAGGAAGAATCCCATCAGCATTGAGCATGCTTAAACCATTCAAGGCTTTATACACCTCTATCAGATCACCTCGCTAGTGCCTAGTCTCCAGACACTGTAATTTGCAAAACTTAAGCCTTTCTTCGTAAGAGCACCCCTTTGTTCCATTCACTAATCTTGTTGCCCTTCTCTGTACTCGTTCCAGCAGCTCTACATCCTTCTTGAAATTAGGTCTCCAGACCTGTATACAGTACTCTAGGTGTGGCCTGACCATCGCCTTATACAATGGAATAATCACCTCCTTATCCCTGCTGGAAAAATTCCTGTATATCATTGACAATACTCCATGAGCTACTCTTGCAGCCCGTCTGCACTGCTCAGAGAACTTCATATCTGCCTGCACAACCACCTCAAGTCCATTTCATTCTCTACCACTGTCAGTGTAGTACCACAGAGTTGATACGTTGCTCTGGGGTTGCTGTTTCCCATGTGTAGTACTTTACATTTATCAATGTTAAACTTCATTTGCCACCTCTCAGCCCATCTGCTCAACCTTTCCAGATCCTGTTGCAGCAGCATAGTGTCAGTAGTGTCCTTGACAACCCTGCCAACCTTTGTATCGTCTGCAAACTTGGACATTAAGCCCGATATACCATCATCAATATCATTTATAAATACAGAAAACAATAATGGACCCAACACTGAGCCCTGAGGGACTCCACTAATAACATCAGTCCACGATGAGCAGTGTCCATTGATTACCACTCTCTGTCTTCTCCCCCTCAACCACCCCTTTATCCATAGCAGCAATTTGCCTCCCAATGCCACATTGCTCCAATTTGTTCAGCAGTCTTCCATGTGCAACAGTATCAAAAGCCTTTCTAAGATACAAGTATATAATATCAAAGTTATTCCCTGCATCCAGTTCTTTTGTGACTGCATCATAGTATCCAATCAAGTTGGTCAGGCAAGACTTCCCTTTAACAAAACCATGCTGTGTCTGAGCTATAACTGAAATCTTGTCTAATTGATCCTGCAGTGCTTCTTTAACCAGTGCCTCCATTAATTTTCCTGGAACAGAAGTTAAGCTCACAGGTCTATAATTACTTGTGTCAGCCTTTGATCCTCCTTTGGGAATTGGGGTCACATTTGCACATTTCCAGTCTATGGGTACCTCCCCTGAGTCCAAGGAAGCTCTCATAATTATGGCTAAGGGTTTGCTTACTTCCTTTGCTGCCTCCTTTAATATAACTGGATAGATCCCATCCACCCCGGGTGCCTTTCTTGTGTTTATCTTCAACAGTTTCTCCTCCACTTTTCTCCCAGTTATTTCAAGATTCTGTAGCTTACTGCTAGAGTTGAATACACCTCTGGCATTCCCCTCGCTGAATAACTCCTCATGTGTGAATGTCGATGCAAAATATTCATTTAGTTTGTTAGCTACCTGAGCAGGATCATCAACACTTGACCCATCAATATCAAGTGGACCAATTTGATTCATCCCCTTCCTTCTAGAGTTTACATAAGTAAAGAACTCTTTGCTGTTTTTCTTTGCATCCCTTGCCAAGGATTTCTCGTAATCTGCCTTCGCCTGCCTAACCTCCTTTGTAACTTGGTTGCATATCAACTTGTATCTATCATAGGCTTCTGTGTCATGTGTTAATTTGTATGTATCCCATGCATTTTTCTTCTCTGCCATATGCCTCATTAGTTCATCTGACATCCATTTTGGCCTAAACCTTGAACAATATTTCTTAGTTGGTATGTAAAGCCTAGTAGCTTCCAAGATAAGTTCTTTGAATGCTTCCCATTTTGAATTTGCTGTTGGTAACATCATCAGTTGGTCCCACTGTATAGAATTTAAATACTGTCTCAGTCCATCGTAGTCGCCTTTACGGAAGCAATAACCCTTCCCTTTACCCCTAATGGTAGTTACGTCTTTGAGTAAATCCCACTTCAGCACACTGTGATCACTGCCACCTAGCGGCTCATTTATCTGCAGATTCTTAATGCATGAAGAATCACTGCTGATAATCAAATCAAGAGTATTACTCCCTCTAGTTGCCTCCCGAACATGCTGATGTAGAAAACAATCATCCAATAAATCCACAAAAGTCCTGCTAGTGTGTGAGTAACCAGCCCCCAAATTCCAGTCAATATCTGGGAAATTAAATTATAAATTATAAATTATATCAGGTGAAACAGAAGCTTATGATATATATAAGCTAGTCTGTAATCAAGTCACAAAGGAGATTAGGCAAATGAAGGCAGATTACGAGAAATCTTTGGCAAAGGATGCTAAGAAAAACAGCAAAGACTTCTTCACTTATATAAACTGTAAAAGGAAGGGGATGAATCAGATTGGTCAACTTGATATTGATGGTTCGAATGTTGATGATCATGCTCAGATAGCTGATAATCTTTCTGAGTATTTTACATCTACATTCACACATGAGGAGTTATTAATGGAGGAAAATGCAAGAAGTTTATCAAACTGTAAAAGGGTGCTTAATGATTTTGTAATAACCGAGAGCAAAGTGGAGGCGGAATTCTTGAAGTTAAACATAAGAAAGGCACATTGGGTGGATGGAATCCATCCAGTTATATTAAGGGTGGGCAAAGGAAGTAATCAAACCCTTAGCCATAATTATGAGAGCATTCTTGGACTCAGGGGAAGCTCCCACGGACTGGAGATATGCAAATGTTTCCCCAATTCACAAAGGGGGATCTAAGGGTGACACGAGTATTACAAACCACTCAGTTTAACTTCTTAGTTTAATAGCACAGTCCCCCAGGGTTCGGCATTGGGCCTACTATTGTTTTATATATTTATCAATGATATTAATGAAGGTATATCAGGCTTAATGTCGAAGTTTGCAGATGATAGAAAGGTTGGCAGGGTTGTTAATGACAGTAATGGCGGTGTGCTACTGGAACAGGATCTAGAAATTTTGTGCAGATAGCCTGAGGGTGGCAACTGAAGTTTAACATTGAAAAATGCAAAGTACTGCATATGGGTAGAAGTAACCCCAGAGAAACGTACCAATTTTGTGGTAATACACTTAAGGTGGTAGAAAATGAAAAAGATCTAGAAGTAATTGTGCAGTCAGCTATGAAGTTTTCTGAGCAATGCAGACAGGCTGCCAGAGCAGGTCATGGGGTGTTGTCAATGATATACAGGAATTTTGCTAGCAGGGAAAAGGAGGTGATTATGCCTTTGTATAAGGGAATGGTCAGGCCACGCCTTGAGTACTGCCTACAGGTCTGGAGGCATTATTTTAGGAAGGATGTAGAGTTGCTTGAGTGTGTACAGAGAAGGGCAACAACAACAACAACAACAGCAAACGAAGGGGGTCCTCTTACCAAGAAAGGCTTAAGTTCTGCAAATTGCAGCAGCTGGAGACTAGGCACCTGTGAGATGATCTGATTGAGGTGCTCAACCCTTGAATGGGTTGACCACGCTGAATTCTGATGGTATTGCTCAGATTACGAACCTGAGGGGGCATAAATTCAAATGGAAGAAAGACAGTTGTAGAATAGATATGTGGAAATTTGCCTTCAGCCAGGTGGTGGTTAATTGCTGGAACAAACTTTCATCTGTCATTGTGTAAGTTGATAGTTAAATGGATGTGTGAAATTTTTTTTTTTTTTTTTGGCTGATGCTACATAAGCTCATATGCTTGCTTTCTTGCATCACATGCCTCCATTACTATTACTACTAACTAGCTGTTACTCTAATTTCATTATCCCCAAATGCTTCACCATTGCCAAGAAGAAATGGCAAGGAACAGTTACCACTGAATCAACCTGTTATTCAAGAAGGAATGGTAGATGTGGGAATGGGATACTGATGACTCTGTCTTGGAGATCTTTGTGGAGGGAGATTGCATACCAACATTTTGTGCCCTTGCATATAAGAAATGTCTTTAAAGACAAGTGTTAAGTTAGAAACTGCACCATTATTATTTACAGTGATAGAATGGATGATGAATATACACACAGAGGGATAGCAATCTTTGTTGGCAGTCATGTCCCTCCCTCCAACAGATTTCCCTTACCATCAGTATTCTCCAAGGTGAACTAGATGATCTCATCATGCAATTACATCAGTATCCTTTTTTTTTTTTTTTTTCCATACTCTTAGGTGACCTTAATGGACACAGCTCCTTATGGGATAGTACTGATTTTAATAACAGAGGCCATAATGACCTCTCCATTTTAAATACAGTAACTGGAACCTATCTTCATGTGCGTAAGCAGTGTAAAAACTACCATACCACTACATCTGCCACTGAAGGGGGGGGAAATTTGGGGGACCTGACGGTTGGTTTGGTGTGATAACCAAAGATCATATGGTACCATTTGGCAATCTAACAGTTGGGTTCAGAATTTATAGTTTTGCCTCTGTCCACATCTACTGCTGCTGTAGATCTGTCATGTTCCTCAATCCTTTTTCCTGATTTCATATGGAAGATTACTGATAACCCCCTCTGAAGTGGCCCAGTGATATCTACACTTTAGTTGTAGGAGTAACATGGCATCCCATCAGGATAGCATGATTGAAGTTGAATCAAGTCGATTGGACTCAAACGCACAATAAACTCCGCCAAATAAAACCTGAACCGCAACCGTGGACCTCCAGTTTCCGTATAAACAGGAGAGAGGAAGTAATCTTAACCAGAGCGCGAATTGGCCACAGTCATCTTACTCACGTTTATCTCCTCACAGGTAATGATCCTCCACAATGCACACAGTGCAACTGTCCACTCACAATGAAGCATATTCTTATTGAGTGTACATTATACACCACTGTCCGCCAAGTCTCTTTTAGCTTTCTGCCAAACCTTAAAGAACCTTTGACACTCTGCCACATCATAGGTAACGACGCTAATCTGCTGGAGTTCTTTCACTTTATAAAAAAGATCGAATTATATGATCATTTTTGAGTAATACCACCAAAATCACCATGCATATGTAACATTCATAACGGTGATAGGTGCAATATGGCCTAAGTAGCCCTTGCACCAAAAAACCACAACAACAACAACAAGTCAATTGGACTAAACAGTTAGCACAAATAGATCTGCTTAAAGTCAAGAAGCACCATGTACTATTCTGAAAACATTAATACATCACTAAAAGAGTATCTGACTAAAACATCTTCAGATTCTCCAAATATTTCTAGATGCAGGCATGCCACGTTAAACACTGAAAGAATCACATATAACAATCTGTGGATAGATATAACAACCACAGGAATAAGAGTGATTTTTTTTGTTTGTTTGTTTGTTATACAGTCTTCTTCCCTCATTTAGCAATCAACATAAATCGAAAACCCATCAATATGAAATCTGAATGGATTAACATTTTAAGGACTAGGTAATCAGGAGAATGTCACATAACGATAAGATCATCCAACTAATCTACTCCAGAAATTTTCACCTAATCCCAATTTGAAAGCCACAACCCTTTTTCTTGCAACACCTTAGATATGCCAATGACAGAATGGAGGAATTACCACGTAATCTGATTCCCAGATAATGTAATTCCTCCATACTTATCCCAGACTTTACAAATTGATAAGAAGTGAGACATTCCCTTCACAATAACTTCAAATATTATTCCCATTTGTCAAAGGAGGTGGCATAACAGCTGAATGTTATGGTATTGTTTTCTTCTGTATTGTAATTTTGCAGATAAATTAAAATAGTATGCTTAATGCTGACCAATGTAGTGTTGGTACAAATTCAAACACTCATTATCTGCATGATATAAAAATCATAACTTGAGCTTTTATTGCTTTTAGCCTTTGCCCTTTGTGCTCGGGCAGATTTTAACTGATGAAGATAATATGTATATTGAATATTTTTACCTTTTTGCAATTAATTCACATGCACCAAAGTATGTACTGGTGATCATTCAGCATGCTGATCATACTGGCACATTTTTTATTGTTGCAATTCCCCAGATGCTATAAAACAATAAATCAGCCAACCAATCCTCCAATTTCCTGGTTACTTGCATTTGATGTACAAATGCAGGTGTCTGAAAGTTTCAGCATATCATTTGTTGTGAGTTAATGTTAGGATCTTTAAAATTGTTTAATTTTCTGAAGTCCAACGACTAAAGATCAAGTGGTCAACAGAAAAAGTTATCATAGCTTTTTCTGCAGAAATTTGGGATTGACTTCCCCCTGTGAAGATAAAAGATGCTTTTGTCACTTTTTAATCACTCTACAACAGCAGTTTTTCAGCAGCAATCCTTACCACTAAAACCTGAAATTCATAACTTTTGTTACCTGGGAAAATTCAGTATTTCTTGGTCTTCAAGGGTTATGCACTTCATGTATTTTGTTTTTCATTAATGTGATAGGCAGCTTAGATGAATTTTGGATAGTTTGTAAATTAGTTTGGAGTTAAAATAAACATTTTTTTTATAATTTTTTTTTGTTTGAAACACATATTACGAAATTACTAATTACTCTCTTGATCCAGTAGATCCTCCCCCCCCACAAACACACCTCCACCTTTTCCTAAATGAAAGAGGAGGTCACTTTAGCACTATGGTGCTAGAGTGGCATATTTTAAAATAATTTGAAAATTGCCCATTTCTGCATTCAGTTTCTGTCTTGGAGACACTTTCGTCTCTCCCTTGACAGAGTTAAACTTTCAGCCCTCAAGGCTGCAAGTCTCTTATGCTCGCATTAGAGGTGACACCATTACCAAAAGAATGCTGAAAGTCAGCCTCTCAGTGAAGGGACAAAATTGTTCCCAAAACAAAAACTGAATACAGAAATGTATGCAGTTTCAAATTATTTCAATGCCTGGGTGGAAATATAACTCTGCATTCTTGACTAAATTGCAAAGATTGTATTTACTTATGTATATAAATATTGCAACATGTAAATGTTATTAATTGCTTTTAAAACAAAGAACAATTTTTAAAACTACAAATTAAAACCAAATCACAAATAAAAAAAATAAATAAAACACTGTGATTTCTAAGTGATGAGAAGAAAAAACGAAGCAAAGAAAATTGTAAAAGAGGAAAAGGACAAAAGCTGGATGGAGTTTGCACAAAAATTAGAGGAGGATATTAATGGAAATAGGAAGCAGATATACAGTGGTGGACAATGTTATGGGCTAGGGAAGTTCCAATGAAGTGTAAAAAGCTGATAAATAGGGCAGACTTTCTATTCCCTATTTTGACCTATGCTGCTGAGATGTGGAGGATGAATAAATAGGATACTAGCAGAATCCAAGCAATGGAAATGAAGGTGTTAAGGACTATGCTTGCTAAACCTGAAGAGACAAAATTAGAAATATTGACATTAGAGAGACTTTCTATTCCCAAGAATGACTTGGGAATAGAAAGTGTTTGAGGAAGAAGATGACTGTATCATGTTTGAGATGATTTGGACACATGAAGATAATGAACTCGAACAGAATACCAAGAAGAATGTTTGAGATGAAAATGGACAAGAAGAGGCCGAGAGGAAGACCCCTGAAAAGATGGAGAGATCAGATTAGGGAAGATGTGGGAACAAAAGGAATTGAGTGATAGAGAGAATGATGGAAGATAGAAATAGATGGGAAGCTTTGATTCACCTGACCCAACTCTAGGTTGGAACAGTGAGGGAGATACAGACTTAGTGATTTCTATCTCATCTTTATATTCAATTTAGAATATTGTATTAATTTATTGTTATTATTTTTTTTATTACTGACATAATACTTTAGATTAGATCAGCAGTTTAAATGCACTTTAAACTGTTGAGTATACTGTCGAAGTGAGTGAAAATTATATGTTGGAAAGTGCAAAAATAAATTTAAAAAGTAATAAAATTATAGTTCTTCCAAATTTAGAATTCTACTTTTCTATGAACAGGGATTGTTCCATTAAGGTCCAATCACCTGACCTATGGTGATTAGACCATAATTCCTACACACCTCCATCCATGTTGCCTAAAAACAGAGACTTCTTAGTTAGTCATTAGTTGTCCTCATTACATGTTCCCTCCGCTGTGTTCTGTGTCTTTTAATATCTTCCACTATATTACCGATGCCTAAACATTCTCTAATGGTGTGGTTTGAGATATGGTCTCTCAATGAGGCAAGCGGCCTAAGAAATGTCATTTGTAGTGCCTCCAACTTTCTGTAATCTTTTTTCTTCAAAATTTAGAATTCTATAAGTTGGAATTTTGATATGATCTTTTAATGGAGTATTCCTTAAATAATTGCCATTGAAATCTTAATTTTAAAAAATAAAATAAAGAAAGAAAATGGAGAATTGAAAATTTAACTTCATTGATAAAGTGTATTCCATGATATTGTAGAATATAAATATATAGTGCAGTGACAGTTTTTAAATAGCATCACTTAAGTTCTTACAAATCTGAAGGAAATAACAATACTAAATTATATGTTCGAAATTGATTTTATTTCTGTCAACACATGTATGCAGAGATGTTTTTCAAGAAACACTTGTAATTAACTGATATAAAATCTTTTAACAATCATTTTGCAAGATATTTCTCTCTTGCTTCATCAGTGAAAAATTAACAGAATTAGTAACATAAATTTAAACACTTACTATTTAACAAAAAAAAAAAAAAAACCAGCATAAGTTACTATATCTATACAAATAAACAATTTGTACACTCTGTACACTTTTTCTTGGCATTGTATAATCTACTTGGTTATTTATTTATTATTATTTTTTTTTTGTATGTATTTGGCTAACATTGGTTTTGGTTCATAAGATATGGAAGTTTTTTTTTTTCCCTCTCTCTCTGATGAAAAAAAAAATTCTGCAAACAAGATGAAGTATATTATTGAGCAGCATGTTTTTTTTTTTTTTTTTTTTTGTGAAAAAAAAAAAAAGGTTTTATTTAAGCTGGTAGTTTTGTTACAATACAGCATAGCTCTAAAGTAAATTGTTGTATTTGTTGCAGAAAAGGTCAGAAAAGATCAATAATTATTTTGAAGTTAGTAAAGGAGTTTGAATCGTCTGGTTCATGATGATAATAAGAGGTGCACTGTTGGCAGAAAAATGTATACAAGAATGCCTGAAAATATTGCACATGTACAAGAAGCAATTATTCATACTCAAAGTGAAATGACTGTTGCAAGGGCTAAGTTAAAAACAAATATTCACTTTTAAGCATTGTTTGACAAGACTTAAAACTGTTTCGTTAGAAAATGCTGTTGCAATCCCTGACTGGTGTTGACAAAGGCAATTCACCTTTATTGATTTAATTTTGTCAGTATTTGTAAAACAATGTAAATCACCCATTTTGTTCACAACAAAGCACACTTCAACCTTAGCAGCTATGTCAATAAATAGAGTATGCATGTATGGGGCAGTGAGAACCATAATGCAGTCATGGAAACATCTTTACATCCTGAAAATTGTAAATTGCCATGTGCAATTTTGTCAGCCAGAATCTTCAGACCAGGCTTCCTGGGCAACACTGCTAAAAATTCCAGAATATGGAATGCTGTGCAACTCGTTCAAGATTACTTTATTCCAGCACTTTCAAGTGTAGTAGTGGAAGGAACATTTTAACAATAGTCAATTCTAATTGATAAGATGATATTGGATTGGATGATCTTGTTTACCATAGTCACCAGATCAGAATCCCTATGGTTTTTACATATATATGGAGCATTTGCTTGAATAATAAACTCCTATTTCTTATGTGTTTTAATAACATCAAACCCAGTAATGCCAGTGCAATACAAGGAGTGGTCAATAAGTATTTACACTCAGCTAAAAATATTTGAGTTAGGGATTTGATATTGTATATATATTTACTAAAGTTTCGTAAGTTAATGTATGTTTATTTTATTTTATTATTATTTTATTATTTTTTTCTAGGTCCATCAGTTACCAAACTAGATCCATGAATCAGCAAGAAGTGGTATGTGTATGCTAGAGAAGGTTGTGGTCTGATCTGTTATAAAATTTCTTAATTTGCAAGACAAAGAAGCAAAATAAATCCAGGAGGAGATGAAAGATGTCTATTGGGAAGATTGGTCATCATATGAAACTCTGAAAAATTGGAAAACACAATTCAGGTTTAAGCAAAGCAGTGTGCATGATAACCCAGGAAAAATAAGACCCATCTCAGCCATTATAGCTAAAGTGGAACAACTAATTCTTGAAGACAGACATGGGACTATAAATTTTGTAGCAAATGAAGTGAATATTAGCCATGGGTTTTTTTTTGTTTTTTTTGCACCAAAATGCATGAGTTCCTGCTCCTGCCTAAAGTTGGAGCCTAGTGAGTTCCAAGATTGTTGATACCTCCTCAGTAGCTCCAAAGGAAAGTGTTTGTAAAAAGAATGTCTTTGAAGAGTGAATGTTGATGATTTTTTGATCGAATTGTGATGATGGATACCTCACGTGGCTTAGAAATAAAACAAATGAGAAAAACAACAGAAGCATTCATCTTTGCCAATCCCAAAAAAGTCTTCCACCAAGGATATGTCAGTCTTCTGGGAGTCTAAAGTTACCATCCTTAAGGATTACCTTCCAAAAAGGCAACAGCATTACTGGGAAGTATTATAGAAACCTCCTGGGAAAGTTAAGAGAGGCTGTCAAGTTGAAGAGACCTGGGAATCTATCCAAAGGTGTCCACCTGCTAGCTAACAGTTCTCCTGCTCATAAGGCAGCTCTCACAGTGGACTTTGCAATCAGATGGGGATTTAAAAATTTGCAGCACCTTATCTCCCAACCTCTTAGGAGACTATCCAGCTCTCCTGCTCATAAGAATGCTCTCGCAGTGGACTTTGCAAACAGGTGTGGCTTTGAAATCTGCAGCACCCACCTTATTTTTCTGACCTCTTGCCATCAGACTTCGACCTCTTTCCTAAAAAGAAGAAATCATTATGGGGCCACAGGTTTCAGACTAATGAGGAAAAAATTAATTAAGTTAAAGCCTGGTCTTCTGCATAAAGTGAGGAGTTTTATTCCTGAAAGAGTTTATCCACAGGTGAGAAAAATGTGTACCCCTAAAAGGTAGCTACATGAAGAAGGATCAAATTACCAGCCAAGTTTCAAATTCCTAACTCAGACATTTGTAGGTTTTATTATTATTATTAACCATAGAGTGCAAGGAAGCCTGAGGCTTACGCTGCACTAGACAGAAAAAAAAAAAAAAAATTCTGAATTACCGAGAGAGAGAGAAGTAGAAGGAAGTCACCAAGAAAGAGAAGAATAATGATATCCAGCTCAGGATCCTCGGTGTGCCAAGCCCATTCTCACCAGAAATGAGCCCCAGGAGGTGAGGGTATCATTTATTTCTCCTCTGAACAAGGCCATCTCTTCTATTAGTCACTGTGCCTAGGGACTATGGAAGAAAAAAAAAAAACAGGGGGCCTGAAAAAATTATTCAAATAGAATTCAATGATTTTATTCCAACAATAGATTTCTACAAACTAATTTTTAAATACAGATTTCTAAGATAAATTTTTTCATCTACTTTTTCTGTTAGAAAAATCATTAATGTCATCAAAGTTCTTATTGCAAGTAAGTAAGTGCTGAAATAAGTGTTGTGTAAAAAAATTTAATACCCCAGGGGCTCACAACTGGTGAGTACAGGCTTGGCACACTCAGGCTCCTGAGCTGAATATAATCATTCTTCTTTTTCTTAGTGATTCCCTTCTCTCTCTCTTTGGATAATTCAGAAATTTTTTTTTTTTTTTTTTTGTCTGGTGCACCATATGGCTAATAATAATAATAATACAAATATATAAAAACGCTTTTCAAATTTCTTTAAAAATGAAAAGAAAGCATAGATTTACCAGAAGGGCATTTTGAATGTTTGATGTAATATAGTGAGGCTTCGGAATATCTATGCCCTATGAACATGTAAAGACTCACATTTTCTTTTCTCATTCCTCCTTCCTGATCCACAGCCTCCCATTACTGTCAGACAGCAATTCTTTTTTCTCTGTGTTAAGCGTTTCTTCTAATCTCTTAATACATTCCAGATGACGTAATATATACATCCATCAACTCCTCTCTGGCTTTTACCCTCATCATCATTATCCTATTAGTACGGTATTCAGTCTTTCTCATACTTCTTTCTTTGACACCAACCACTTCAATATCATTCCATCTTGCTCTTCTGTACCAAAAATATAAACACTTAAATCCTGAATTTTAAAGTTCCTCCTCACGTGTTTCTACCACATATCCATCTCCCTTTTAAGTTTTCCAATATTCCTTTGTTCTCCATCATCCTTCAATTTTAGGTTTTTTTTGTTTTTGTTTTTTTCATTTATTTATATATATATATATATATATATATATATATTCTGGAAACCCCAAACATGAAAGGTATTAGAATCTATAGTACTTAGAACTGTGCATGGGTTGAAGGCTGAGAAGAAGAAAGTAGATACTTTTTGACATTAAACTTGAATTTCTGTAGATTGCACTTTTCAGGAAATAAGTGTGAAGTGAGGTTGTTTCAGAAAATTAAAATTTAAGGAATAAATGAGGAAAAGGAAAAGTTGGTTCTGTGAGCTTGCAATTAGACAGTAAAAGCGTGTGTTTGGACTGGTTTGGAAGAGAGAGAGGGGGAATTACAGAAGCCATTTCAGAAGAATAGTGCACATGGAAGTATCAATAGAAAAGGCATGCAGAAGAAGCAATGGCTATGAGACAGAGTGAAGAGACTTTGTTAGAGAAGAGTCATTAATTAACCTAACTGCTAGTGCCTCCATGGGCAGGAGCAGCAGTGCGTAGCACACGCTTCTTGATTAGACTGGGGTTTAAACCTGTGACTACCAAATATGGAGGATGTGGAAAGGTCAGGGAATGACCACCACCTATACCTGGAGCAATATGGCCTTAGTTGCTAATGCTCCTAAAAAAAAAAAAAAAAAAAAAAAAAAAAAAAACCAAACTGAACCTAACTGCCATCCTTTGAATGGAATCTAGAAGCCTGAGAGAGGTTTTGGAGGCACTACTCCAGATGTGGGAACAGCATTCCATAGTAGGGTGGATTTACAATTTGTACAGAGTGAGCAGTGTTTGGAAGGAAAGTAATGTTGAGAGAAAGAGAAAATCCAGTTTTTTAGTATGCAGAGGAAGCAATACTTTGATATGCTCATGCCAAAAGAGATTAGAGGTCAGGATAATCCCTAATAGAGATGTAATCTTGTTTAGAAATCTGAGTGTCATTGAAGGTAAGCATAAGAACAGAAGAATCCTTTTTGCAAGACATAAAACAGGACTGAGATTTAGAAGGATTCAAATCAACTAAAGTTATCATTGCCTCATTGCAGAAATTACATGGAGATCGCATTTAAGGAATGTGTTGTGGATATTTGAGAAGTTAAAGCTATTTGTTAAGGGCAAAGTTTCTCAAAGTGGAAGGTGCAATGCAATGTGCTATCATCAGCAAACTATTTCCAGTCAATGGAGGAAGTCATTAATATACAAGAGGTAAAGAGTGGGGGAAAACTGAACATTGGGGAAGACCAGCATTAGTGAGGAAGTTAAAAGACAGAGAGACATTTACCATCTACCTTTTTGCAGATGTTTGTTCTGTTAGTCTGACTCTTCATGATGTATCCAATAATAAGAAAAAGGTAGGCAGGACATGTTGTATGAAGTAATGATATTCTTGGATATGGTGTACACTGCAAGAATATACCCAAATCTCTGATGTAACATAGCCTCAACAATGCCCCTACATACACTCTACTCTACTCTAACCCCTCACCATTCACTATCTGTCAGAGTAGAGGCAGTGAGATTATACACTGCTTGATCCGGATGCCTCATAGAGATTTACCAATTGGGTCAGTACAGTGGACTATCTATCAGCTGGCTGGCAAATGTTTGAGAACTGTACCCTCAGTGGATGGAAGGTTGAATCCTGCTGTGATGCCTATCATAACTTAGCATTAGCATAGGTGGTAGATGACTCTCATTGACCGGTGCAATACCACCACTTTGCTTATTGGAGGCTTGAAGTGGTGAAACCCATGTTTAGTCTCTAGAGCAAAGTTTCCGGCATCCCCCCCCCATACTTCTCTTTCAACCCATGCACGGTACTAAGTACTATAGGTTTTGATACCTTTCGTGTTTGGGGTTTCCATTCAAAAAAAAAAATTTGCATTAGTAGAGGCACATGATGCAAGAAAGCAAGCTTATGCAGCATCAGCCAAAAAAAAAAAAAAAACTTCACTTCCATTTCACCCCTCCATTCATTTGAAATACCTGTCCAGCTGAGCCTTAAATTTATTTAGGCTATCAACTTCCACAACAAGGGATGGAAGTCTGTTCCACCAACCAACTACCTGCTGGCTAAAGGCAAATTTCTGCACATCTATCCTACATCTGTCTTTCCTCAATCTGAATTTATGCCCTCTCAGGTGATTATTCTGAGCAAGAGGAAGAATCCCATTGGCATTGAGCATGCTCAAACCATTCAAGGCTTTATACACCTCTATCAGATCACCTCGCCGGTGCCTAGTCTCCAGACACTGTAATTTGCAAAACTTAAGCTTTTGTTCTTAAGAGCAACCCTTTGTTCCATTCACTAATCTTGTTGCCCTTCTCTGTACTCGTTCCAGCAGCTCTACATCCTTCTTGAAATGAGTACAGTACTCAAGGTGTGGCCTGACCGTTGCCTTATACAAGGAAATAATCACCTCCTTATCCCTGCTAGAAAAATTCCTGTATATCATTGACAAGACACCATGAGTTACTCTTGCAGCCCGTGCACTGCTCAGAGAACTTCATATCTGCCTGCACAATTACCCCCAGGTCCTTTTCATTCTCTACCACTGTCAGTGTAGTACCACAGAGTTGATACGTTGCTCTGGGGTTGCTGTTTCCCATATATAATACTTTACATTTGTCAATGTTAAACTTCATTTGCCACCTCTCAGCCCATCTGCGCAACTTTTCCAGATCCTGTTTCAGCAGCATAGTGTCAGTAGTGTCCTTAACAACCCTGCCAATCTTTGTATCGTCTGCAAACTTGGACATTAAGCTTGATATACCATCATCAGTATCATTTATAAATACAGAAAACAATAATGGACCCAACACTGAACCCTGAGGGACTCCACTAATAACATTAGTCCACGATGAGCAGTGTCCATTGATTACCACTCTCTTAAAAAGACATTGATCATACTAAATGACAGAAGAGATGGGGGGAGACTAAACATGGGTTTCACCACTTCAAGCTCCAATAAGCAAAGTGGTGGTACTTCTCCGGTTGATGAGAGTCATCTACCATCTAGTATTATGTAGTAACACAGAAGTGTTGCATTCCTCTGTGTGGTGTGGATGCCATACCTTGGCCTCTGCTTACATTGGTTCGCACCTGGGTGGTCACCTCCAGTATACTGAGTGCTGTATTTCAGTATTTACACACCAGGGTTATTACTCAAGGTTAGGAGTCACACCATTGTTGAAGGTGCAGGCAAGGAGGATTTGGCTGTTACATGACCAGACTTCACCAAAATGCAGTCCACTTGATGCCAATATCACCTGAATATCAGTTCCATCAGTGTTTTAGCTCCCAGTTAGCAAGCCCTAGCTTATCAAACCTGAAAGAATGTCTGTGATAGACTGAAGGATGACCCAATGTTACTGTTCTTATCTCCTCTTTGCACACTAAAAGATCCCACAAAGTGTCTCCTTTGGTTTTTTGACAAAAGGAGATAAGTCTGAGGAGATTAGCACAAAGGAGAATAGAAGTCTGAGTTCAATTACAGTAAATGACTGGAGGAATTTCTAAATTCCTCTTGAATCGAAGCCGTAGTTAGCCAACATTGGGCAGTTCCCCCCATGTTATTCAGGTTTTCAACCCTTTGTAACATGCAAATAAACCCACAAATATACAAATTTTTCAGACATAATATGCAGTATGGTCTAATTTTCTGATGTGCCTAAAAACAAACAAATCATACTTTCTATCGCCTTTTTATACTCTCTCTCTCTCTCTCTCTCTCTCTGTTATTCTACCAGTGTTTTTCCTTCTGCATATAAATTTGCTTATATCCAACAAATTCCAAAAAAGAGATAAATACCTCTTTTCCAGTTATCATATTACCCTTACCTAAACCATTTCCAAAATATAACCAGTTCTTACATTATCTTGAAACCATCCACCTGATTAACATTTGCCAATATAGATTCCTTAGTACCAATTCATTTGTGAATTGGTACTAAGGAATTTATATTCAGCTTGGAAATAACCTGTTACTTACCTATAGACAAATGAGGAAACTGCCTGTAATTGCAATACTATAATTTTTCAGTACTTATTTATGGAGCACAATTTACAGAACATAATCCTGCATTGCCAATAATAACTATATAATTTAAGTAATTTTGTTACGTAAATAACTGCTTAATTATTGTGTCAAATGAATTGTTTGTTTGTTTTTTTTTTCAATCTGAGATTTTTAATGCCAATTTCAAGTTTATAATTTCTGTTCATGAGTTTGCAAAGGCCTTGTAGATAGCTCAATGCAGGCTAAGTTTACTACAAAATATATAAATTTATTATTATGATACAAGGCATCACATGTTCACTATAAGTGGGATTGATACATTTTGTAATAAACTTATTTTAGTTTGAGCTACACAAATGTCACTTTTGCCATCTCATGTATATTGTTGTTTCAAAGTTTCTATGCCTCCAAAGCTTTTTTGCTCTAGATTTACTTGATTTCATTTTTTTTATTACTGTATGGATATCTTTCAGTAAATAAGTTGACACTCCTGACAGTGTTCACTTATTATATATATGTTTCTTGTTTTTTACAGTTGATGCAAACACTTGAAGAAGATGAATTTTCTAGGAAAAATAGGTTAATGTGGAAACTTGAGCAGGTGCATGCCATCATGAGAGGTGAAATGGATGCATGACTCCAAGCCATTGATGTATAAACAAGACATTCCAAAGAACTTGGACTGTGCGTTTTCCATATAATCCATCCTAATTTGATATCCCAAAACTCAAGTTTTTCAGTTGGTGTAATATGTGCAAGATCTGCAACAGGGGGAGGAGAATTCCAAGTGGACAACCCTTTTTCCATACAACATGTCATGTTTTTTTGGCATCTAGTTTGGGAACTTTAGAAGGCTGTCTACCACTGCCATCATTAGGTTCCTAGCAATAGTCTTGGGGCCCCCGACATAAACATGTTTTTAGTGTTATCTCCTCAGACAGCACAGCATTAAACTAGAAGACTATTAAAATAATGCCTTTGCTCTTAAAAGAAAGGTATTGAAGACTATATATAGATTTATCACTTGTCATTACTGGTGCTTATATATATATACACACACATATATATGTAAGTGTTGTAATTTGCAGCTCCAGAGACAATTGTGAATTGGCTGCTTATTAACTATGGTACTGTATGAAGAGATATGCCATAATGTGTGCATAACTTTGTTGGTGTGATTTTTGTACCATACAGAACACAATCCTACATCGTCTGAAGAGGGCGACACCAGATATATCAAGTTTTACTGAGTGCCTTGCTCTGCTTCGTCCCTCTATTCTCTTTCCAGACATGAGGATCCTGCCTGTTTTGTTTCCTCTTTGATCACTCCATCTTCTTCAATCACTGCTTACCTGTCTTCCAAATTCAGTTGAGCCCTTCTGTTTTGATGTGCAACGTTGGTTCAATCACCTATAGTTAAACTAAAGTTACAAGCAGAATCATATGACAACAGAATGCTATAGCGTCTCATAGATGGACTTAGTTGAATGACAGTTACCTAGAAGAAAAGAAGAACTACAAATTAACTTAGTGAGGGGATGTGCAATGCCCTTCCATCTTGATGTTCTGTTTGCCACAATGATCGCACCCTCCCAACCTGTGGGGGACACGTGTCAGTGCCACAACTCTACTGTTATGTAGTATTGGCTGTCTATAAGTATGAAATCTTGCCGCACTGTGATAAATCCGTGGTGTACAAATGTATGGTGTTAGGAGCCTGCCGTAGAGCTGTTAGCACCACTCCATCTGTTATCTGTCTCTTAGATATGCATGTAGTTTCAGTGGATTAAATTCCATGTTAAGTACAAAATTGCCATAACTGTTATAAACTATACTTTAATCTAAAATGTATTCTCTTTATTTTCATATATGGTGTTTAAGTATTTGAATTTGTAAAGATTTTCTTTTCAACATGTCAGAAATATCTTTGAGACAGATGAAGATGTGCTTTAGCTGCTCTGTGTGTGTCTGTGTGCGCATGTGCGTGCGCGCGTGTGTATGTGTGTGCGTGTGTGAGAGAGAGAGAGACTTGATATCTGCTATCACACCAAAGGTCTGTTTTTAATGAAAGGTTGTTAGTATTACCTTTTCCCTTGAGTGAGGTTTTATACTTTTTTGAGTGGTGTATTTTATAATTTGTCTATTGAAAATATACTGAGTTTATATACCTTTTTATACTACAAAACATTTTTTACTTTCTGTGGATGCATTTACTATACTTGTGTGATGTTCTTGTTGTACCTTGTAGTCAAAAGAAAAGTGATACTTCAGTCAACTGTTTTCAAGAATAAATTTACTTTTAAGGATAAAACATGCAATGGGTTACCACTCTTAATTTAGTCATTTCTCTTTTTAATGAACTTTTAACAGATAAAAGTTCAGAGATGCCTTGTGTTTATATATTAAAATCAAGATTAACAAAAAATAACATTGATTGTAATAATAAGTAATAAACGATTGATAAAATTCTATAAATTCAGAAGTTTATAACCTTTTAAATATTTATATTTGTGAGTTATGATTATAAATTTTAAATAAGTGTGTAGATTGTATTTTATCAGATTTTAGTTTTTGATAAAAAAAAATTAAGATTTTTTTCAGCTTCAGCTTTTTAGAAAAGCATTTCAAATCATATAAGTATATGTGCGCACGCACACACACACACGCACACACACACACACACACACACACACTTGTTTCGTATTTGGGAAAACTATATATCATGAATCTATTATATGAAATTGTGCAGATTATTATAATGTTGTAAATTATATGAATTATCTAAATGGAAATCTGTGAAGGAGTATGGTATATTTTGGTATCTGCAGGTAAATAAAGTTTTAACAAGTTTATAAATGATTAGTCAGAAATAAAAAAAAGTTTTGAGATGTTGAATGTAGTATTGTAATTAGTGTGAAGTGAAAATTAGAAAGTTGTGCATAATAAATTTTCCACATTTCTGATGTTGGAGGTGCTGGTACTGACAGACCTATGGCAGCAATGTACAGCACTTTATGTTGGCTCCACAGTACTGTGAGATGTAGTGATGTTTCTAGCCACACCCATGACATGCTCAGGTGATGTTCAGATGTTGCCTCAATTCATGTTGCCATGGATACCTATGGTGGAGGGGTGCTATTTGCAATCACTCATGCCTTGATGAGTCACACCCTTCATGTGGCATTGCTGTGCTGTTTTGTACTATTCAAACCAATCACACAAGAGTAATGTGTATGTGACAATGTCCCCACACTAGAGGCAGAACTGTTACCACATTTTGTATCTCATGGTCTTGTACATTTTCACTGGATGTTCCATATAAATGCACTTGGTCAGTCATATGCCCTTTAGTGGGTAAATGTAGTGCCATGGTGCTTTGTGTGCAACAGAACTGCCTCGTAGTGTGGGTTGTGTTGCGTGCCTCTGTGCTGAAAGACATGTTTTTGTACGACCTTGGAAACTTTGTAAAATATTTATAGCATATTTTTATTATGGTATTGGTTCATAGATTCTGTAACTTGCTCAACTGGTTTCCTGCATTAAAATGGCGTACATTAATAATTACCGTGTCACATTTCTTTTCTTTTCTTTCTACTGTTAAACTTGTAATATAAACTAAAAGTTCAAAAAACTTCTTTCAAATAAACATGAACACAGAAATGATGATAAAAAATAGTGCAAATGAAGATGTACAGCTGTTGTCAGACAATGAATTAAATGAGATTTAGTTTCTGCATCATTCAATTAATTTATTGCTAAAATTGAATGCATATTTTGTAATATAAATTTTGCCTTTTCAAGTAAAAAGGACATGGAACAGATATCTCTCCTTTTTGACAGTGATGACAACTTATCTGACAGATCTTTGCACAAAATGTCTAGTACTATTTTTTAAACATACTCTAGCTTATAAAGGTTTTATATTCATTTTCATCTAGTTCAATGCTGACTCTTCAAAATATTAACTGAAGAGCTTGAGGATAAGGCATGTGGTCTGGGCATACCATTCAATACTAACGTTGTTTTCTTTGAATAGCTCTTGAATGACATTTGCAGTATGTATGCTCCCTTTAATCCCTTCACTGCTGGCTTCAAATCTTTATGAACTGAATTCAGAAATTATAGGATTGAGTCAATATGGACTGAAGAGGGCAAAGACAGTTTTGGAGCTTTGTTCTCACTATGGCTGAAGATTGCTTGACAAAAATATCTGGTTTTTCTTCCATCAAATCAGAAGAAAATGGTTCACAAAGTCAGGTGGTTTTCCCTCCAAAATTTATTAAAAACCCCATGATGCACATGTGCATCAACACAGTTATCCTGTTAACTGTTGTCACAACATACTCATGTTGATGTTTGGATGGTTAGTATAAGTTACACTTTGGCATCTCATTGGATTTCTCACTCCTCGTTACAACTCTGTACATGTTATCCTGTATTCTTTGAACCACCTCAGTATGTAGTTTTATAGCATGGATTATCATGAGCAAACTGTTTTCAGGGAGACCACGCTTCTAATAAACTTTGTAAACTTAGTCATCAATTCAGTGGCACTTCATAGTAATTTTGCCTCACTATTTTTGAGAAGTTCTGTTTCTTTCTCTAAGAGATCAGTTGTTGCTGATTTCCGACTGTGAAATAGCTTTGCATTCAAGTGTCCAGGAAAATATAATTTTGTAATAGTCTGTCTCCAGGTGTTTTAGCTACAACTGATGATCCATCCCCTCTCAAAGTACACAGGTTCCCTTTCTTCTTAAAATTGCAGTTTGAGAAGGTTTTTCAGTCATTGTTCCTGAGTTCAAAGCTGGTGCTACAAAACATTGCATAGCTTGATGGGACTGAGGATGTGTGCATGTTTGCAGTACTGTAAAGACATTATCTCCCCTTCCCTCCTCTCAATAAAAAATAAATGGTCAGCTGCCTAGAGTTTGAGAGCTGGAAATACCACAAAATGTTGAAGTAATCATTGTGACCTTGAGAAGACCATTTAGATCTAGGCTTCTACACATACACCTACCTGTGAGAAGAACACTGTGAAACATGGTTTATCACTCAATATTATAGCTTTTCAACTGTCTTCCCCCAACTGCCATTTAGCTGTTGCACAAGGGTGGGCTGAAAAGTATACCTCTTATTGAAAAGTACACCTCATACTTCTCAACTTTTGAAGGAATAAAGATATAAAAAAAAAAATTGTACTTGTAGATGACAAAAGCTGTCTTTAATTTTGTGTATCACTTTTCTACATATGCTTCACCTAACTTGATACTTTGTCTATCACTTAAGTTTCTGTATGCCACTAAAATAAAAATCTTTCAGCTTGAGAGGCCCACCATCTCTTCATGGCTGCTTCAACTTCATCAGTCATATCTATTGCCTCAGAGATGTTCTTGAAGCTTTGGGAATAAGAGTCACTTAAGGACAAATCATCTAGGCTGCAAATTAACTTACTTTAGATCCCAATAACAAAATCCTTGCCAATGTTTCATGGCTGTAGTGAAGTTGTTCATTGTCATGTTGAAACACCATTGCCATATTGCTAAGCCTTTACCCATTTGATTATCTTTTGGGATTTGTCCACTGTTTCAGTGTACCAAGCTGAACTGATTGGTATCTTTTTTTACAATAATTTAGCATAAAAAAAAAAAGTGAACACCACTTTACTGACAAATGCACAGACTTGGAAATTTTTTTGAATGTCGAGATGTTTTATAGTGAAATTCTTCGGTCTCTCTCTGTCTCTCTCATTTTCTGGATCATAGTGTTTTATCCAGATTCATCTCCTGTTACAATAACTGTTGATGAATTTTGACAGGTCTAACACTTTTGGCAGTTAGAAACTCAATTATAGCTTGAACTGTTTTTTTAAATATGTAGTTTCCAACTACATATTTAAAAAATATGTAGTTGGAAACTCAATTACAGTTTGAACTGTACATTTAAAGATGCTTCCATTTAAAACATTGTAACTTGTAAATGAAAAAGTACACAGAAATGCTATTGTATACATACTAACTAGAAACTATTGACTACATGGAGAACTTAGTTGGAACTTACTGTGCCACCTAATACTGAGATTATGAACTATGATGCATTACTTTTCGATCCACCCTTGTGTTTTGTTGCTTGGCATTGTTAAAGGTTTGTGATCAGTGTAACGTGCCTGTGATAACCAAAACAAGAGTCCATCAGTTCAGCCAACTTGTTAAATGCTATGGTCAGTTTCATTGATTTTCTCCCACATAAATTCATTCTTACTACTCTTTATGCAACTTTTTTTTTGGGGGGGGGGGGTTGCCAAGTGTTATAGTGATCAAGTGATTCATAGAGCGTTTACTCAGAGCCATAGTTCTTCTTCAGTTTAAAAAGTTTTTTTTACGTTCTCTTTAATCAATAACTTAGTTTTACGAATTGTAAGCAAGTTTTAAGAAGGAAATCCACCTTTCTTTCTTTTTTTTTCTTTAAACTAACGTATTAACCCTTATACCGCTTGGTCACTCTAGCGGCACTGCTCCTTCCTCCCCGTGGCAGGGCCAGTAACCTGGGAGAAGAAATCCACTCTCTGGGCTGAAAGGAGCAAAGATGGAAAATAGTTCATTTCCACCTTTAGAGCCATCGAGGTCAAGACAAAGGACAATGAAAATGACTTTTCTCAACCTAAGAGGTTGAAAACACCCCCTCAAGAGGAAATACCAGCTTTCCTCATCTTACATTCACTCTCTGAACAGCCTCCGAGCAAATTATCACCTTTTCTTGTGCAGAAATGCATTGAGACTGCTGCTTGTTATTTGTTATTTGGTTTTTAGGAGCATTAGCAACTAAGGCCATATTGCTCCGGAATATGCGGTGGTCATTCCCTGACTTTTCCGCATCCTCCATATTTGGTGGTGACGGGCTCAAACCCCGGTCTAATCAAGAAGCGTGTGCTATGCACTGCTGCTCCTTCCCACCTGGCTACGGAGGCACCTGAGACTGCTGCAGGCCCACCTAAATCAGTAAGGCGACTTCAATCCGGTGACCTTCTGGTTGAGTCTACACAACCTCAACATTCTACAAAGCTATTAAAGCTCACAACTTTTGGAGGACACCCAATAAAAGTCACTCCCCATGCCACATTAAACTCTTCTAAGGGAGTAATAACAGAATGGGATTTATTAACAGTATCAGAGGTGGAAATTGTCAAAGAGCTACACGAACAAAAAGTCATCCAAGCAAGGAGAATTATGACTCGAAAAGATGGTATTCTTGTTCCAACATGGAGCATAATTCTCACTTTTAATCTCCTAGCATCATCTGTGAAAGCAGGCTATCTGCATTGCCGTGTCTGACCGTACATCCCAAATCCCATCAGGTGCTACAAATGCCAAAAATACGGACACTCCCAGACTGCATGTCGAGTTGAGGCAATATGTCCAAATTGTGGATCAAAAGAGCATAATCAATCTGATTGCACCATTACCACTCTGCATTGCCCAAATTGTAAGGGTAACCATCCGGCTTTCTCAAAAACATGTGAACTATGGAAGCGAGGGAAAAAAATTCAAAAATATAAAGTAGAAAACAAAGTGACATGCTCAGAGGTGAGAAGAGAAATAATGAAAACAGAAATGAAGTGTATGTATGCCACAGCCACTGAACATTTCCAATCAGTGGGGATTCAAACTGATGTATCAGTTCCTCCGAATATATCCATTGCTAATTGGGCATGTTCTTTGCTCGCTACCTCGAAACAGTCTCCTTCTCAACAAACAACTGAACAAGCCAGTAACACCCCAATTACCATACAAACTGATGTTTCCTCAACAAAAGCAAAAGTGTCAAACCATGAAATCACAATCATCACTCTCCACCGGAATGGACATTGATGAATGCCATGACTCAGATGATGGAATCCTAGAATTACATGCAACCAATGAGATGGATGTGACCCGCCCTTTCTTTTCTAAGAAAGACAAAACAAAAATAGATAGATACAAGCAACCTACAACAAAAAAGCAGTCAGAACCAAAAACATGCCATAAAACCACATAATGGAAAGAATCCTTCAATGGAATTGTAGAGGCTTTCGGAATACAAAAGATGATTTGCAGAACCTTATCGATCGGTACAAGCCATAGCTTTACAAGAAACTCTTTAAATTCTCGAGTGTGTCCTACCATTAAGAACTATGCTATCTTTAGACGCGATAGGAGTATAGACACGCCAGCTCATGGAGGGGTGGTGACTATTGTCAGAAACAACCTTCCATCCAAACATGTTTCTCTTCAGACTCCTTTTGAGGTAGTGGCAGTGCACATTGTAATTGATATTACTCTCACAATAACTTCTATATATCTCCCTCCTAATTTCTCTTTCTCCTTGGATGACTTAGAAAACTTAATAGATCAGCTGCTATCTCCTTTCTACTTATTCGGAGATTCAATGCTCATCATCCGCTATGGGGATCTCCAAAAGTTGACAAAAGGGGCAAACTAATAGAAGCCCTGCTGGATACTCATCATTTTACCCTATTAAACACTGGTGAACTCACATATATCCATTTTTGTACAGGATCCATGACTTCAATAGACCTTACAATCTCTTCTCCATCCATATATGCCAATACGGAGTGGTCAGTTTTTAGATAACCCACTAAACAGTGGTCATCTACCAATCATTTGCAAGATACAAACATGAGTCAACTTGTTCCCCATCACAGTACTCCAACTGGAAATTCCATAGGACACATTGGCATGAATACTCCTGTCTAACTCAGTTTGACGATGATATAATCCAGTCCCCCAGCCCATAGATAACGTCACTGATCATATAACCAACCAGATATTAGATGCTGCTGTTTCTTCAATACTTAAATCTCAACCTGGGAAACATAAACACAGCAGTTATTGGTGGAATCAGGAATGCACATATGCTAAACAAGAAAAAAATAGAGCTTGGAATTTGTTTCGAAGATTTCCTACATCCGGTAAATCTTATTAACTTTAAAAGACTCAAGGCGAAGTTCCGCCAAATAAGAAGAAAAGCCAAGAAAGATGCCTGGATAAGTTTTACTTCCACTATTAAAAAGGACATGAACAACAGACTCATCTGGAAGAAAATCCAAGCATTTAACAGTAAATATGTACAGCACCCATCCTCAATCCTGAACTGGAAAGGACAGGAGTTGTCTACACCAGCAGAAATAGCTAATGCATTAGGCGGATCATTTGCCAGTATATCAGCAGTGTCCACATACAACCAAACCTTTCAAAAAATTAAGGCATCTGCAGAAAAGCAAAAAATAAATTTCTCTACTAAGGTGTCACATCCTTACAATCAGCCATTCACTCTAAAGGAACTTTTGGAGTCTCTCAATAAAACATCCAGTACTGTTGTTGGTCTGGATGTGGAGTCTGCTATATAATGTTAAAAAAACTAAATAACAATGCACTAAGCTCCCTGTTGAAATTCTACAATAGAATATTTTTAGAAAATAGTTACCCGCAATCCTGGTGTCACTCAATTGTTCTAGCTTTTCCGAAACCAGGGAAGGATCATACCATCCCTCATAATTTCAGGCCAATTTCACTGACTAGCTGTTTAGGAAAAGTCTTAGAAAAAGTGGTACGCAAACGTGATGTCTGGAAACCAACAATCTGCTAAACAGAAATCAGTACAGTTTTCGGAAGAATCGCTCAACCTTAGATGTGATGATCAAAGGAGAAGCAAACATCCGCAATGCTTTCGTAAGGAAACAGTATCTGGTCATGGTTAATGTAGATATTGAGAAAGCCTTTGACACCACGTGGCGATATGGTGTCCTTCAGGACCTTCATTCTTTTGGATTGAAGGGGCAGTTACCCCAATTTATACAGAACTTTCTACACCACAGAACATTTAAGGTCAGATATATGAACAGTTTATCCAAACCATTTGAACAAGGTGTACCACAAGGTTCCGTCCTAAGTGCAACATTATTCACAATAAGAATTACTAATATGACATGAAACATACCAAAAACAGTTGAAACACGTTTGCCGATGACCTGATTATTTCTTGTCAGTCACAAACTATGAATGCCATTGAAAGGCAACTTCAAATATCCATAACCAGAATAGAATCGTGGGCGCAACGGAATGGCTATTCCTTAGCAGAAAATAAATCAACAGCAATGCATTTCTGCAAAATACGCAAACTACATCCAGATCCTGAAATATAATTAAAAAATAACCTGATTCCTCATACCAATAACTTTCATTTATTGGGTTTGTGTCTAGACAATAAACTTAATTTTTCCAATCATATAGCCTACCTTAGAATGGCCTATCTAAAGAAATTGAACATCTTAAGAGCTCCACTAACTCCTGGGATGCTGATAGACACTCACTATCACATCTCTATAGAACTTTAATTCCTTCCCGCTTAGATTATGGATCACCTGTGTGTGACTCCACAAGGAACAGTTCCTTGTTGCTGCTAAATACAATTCAGCATAGTGCCCTAAGGATAGCCATGGGAGCCTTCAGAACATCTCCAGTACACAGATCTGATACAGATTATATCAGTATATATATTGAGGCAAATGAACCCCCATTGCACCTCAGGCAAAAAAAACCTTACTTTGTAATTATGCTGCAAAGATTAAAAGTATTCCATTTCACCCCAGCTGGGAATACATGTTATGCCGTAATAAACCTAGTGAAAACCGCCCGGCGGGTCTTTGATTGCAAGAGATCACGAGCAGTTGGAGCATTAACCTTCAGCATATCCTTGATGACTATGCTTCTCCTGAATTTCCCTGGATTCAATTTTAACCTCGTTGTGATACTTTCTTTCTGAGATGGGGAAAACGCTACCTGCAAAACAACAACTTACAGCAGTTACATGAAGCCCACACCTTAGAAAACCCAGAAAAACTACTTATCTACATTGATAGTTCCAAAACAGATGAAGCCGTAGGTGCTGCAGCAATTTCTTCTACCTTCTCAATATCTGTATCTCTTCCTATGGAATGCAGTATCTATGCCACAGAATTATATGCAATTAAACTGGCCCTAGATAATAAGTAAGCAGCATTTCAAGCAAGCTTTGATATACATGTGGATTAAGTGCAGTCACCGCTATTCAGTTTGCTACTTCTTCCCACCATCTCATTCTGAAACAGATCCGATACAGATTATATCAGTATCAAACCAGATGGTCACCTTCTGCTGGATCCCTAGTCATGTCGGCATGCCAGGTAATGAATATGCGGATCATGCTGCTAAACATCCTGACAGTACATCACTCTGCCATCTGAAAGTCCCATACACTGATTATAAATCCACTATTAAATCACAGTTCTGATCATCTTAAATGGTCAGAACTGTGGCAAACACAAGTCAATAATAAACTATTCCAGATTAAAAAAGAACCTCAGCTATGGACTTCTGGTTTCAGGAGAAGCAGGTGAGAAGAAATCATTTTGGCAAGATTTCGAATTGGTCATTCTTATACAACGCATCTGTTTTTGCTTATGGGAGAGAATCCTCCTCAGTGTCTCATCTGTCAGACCCAGCTAACAATTAAACATATTCTAATAGAATGCCCTCAGTACGCAACTATCCGAAAATGAAGTTTCTATTCTTTATCTAATTTGCAGGAACCTTTAACTTCATTACACGTACTTAACAAAAATGCAAATTTTGAAGAACTCTTTCAATACTTGAAACATATAAAGTTATATAACCATCTCTGAAAGACATAATATACAATTTTCGGTCATAAGAAATTCATGACCAGGCACAATATGGCCCAGGAGGCCCTTGTGCTAAAAATTCTCAATTACAACAACAACTTTTTTTTTTGGATCAACCAAAATATGAGAATGTTTTTCATCTTGCTGCAAAATGGCTTTGTGCACAATTGTCCATGAAATACAGTAAATATATAATACTGTGGCAGGCTCTCTCTCTCTCTCTGCTTGATAACATCTGATAATATGTTCCTTTTCAGTTAGTAGGTTGTTGCCAGCCTCCCATTTCTCAACACCAATCTGTTTATGTATCTTGCAGACCTTTTATGTTTAGCAATGCAAATTCTTCTAATGTTGTTGCTGTTGTTGGATTTTAGGTGCACTAGCGACTTCGACCACATGCTGTACCATTGCATATTATGTCTGTATAACTGTGTTCATAGGTTGATTTTGCATGTTTTACAGTTTGAAAAATCCAGAATAACTCAGGAGGGAAAAGCTACTACTCCCTCTGCCTAAGAATGGCCACTTACAGCCTTAACTGAAAAACATTCTGAAATTTCTCTGCTCATCAAAAGGACTCAAACCCAGACATCTTCAAATGGTGACAGTATAGTGACAAAACCACTATATTGTCACGGAAGGCTCATTCTGGCACAATAGCACCTAAGTAATCCTTGCGCCAGAAATAAAGGAATTCATTCTAATGAGATGCATTTACCCCTTAGCAACATATATCTTTACCAACATAGTGTATCTTCCACTATTATCTTCCACTGTCCTTCAGGAAGAATAAAACTAACTTGTCCTGCTCTAATTTGATTCATTTTTCCTATTCTTTAAAGCTGACATTCTTTTTCCTTTCATTTAAGTAAAGTGGCTTCCCCACTAGTGTACAATTCTTTCCATGAAACAGCCAGTTCTAATTAAATATAAAAGATTGTTAGCTTTTTATTTCAGTACCTCTTTAATAAAATACTCGTTTCATACCTGGAATGGCACATTGAATTTTCTACTGCACTGTCCAATTATTCAAATAATAAATAATTCATCAGTCACGATCATTTTAAGACACTCTGTGCAAAGGTTTTTTTTTTTAAATAATAAGCACCATCTTTTAATAAATTAAAAATGTTTATAACTCAGGAAAGCATGCATGGAACTGGTAGCACAGAGGGCAGTTCATACACTGCTTGCCACCCCAAACTAATACAGCAATTCCCCGACTTATGTAAGGGTTGCGTTCCGCAGAATGCTTCGTAAGTCGGAATTTCCCCCATGCTTGTGCTTGCTGAATTGATTGAATCAAAAAAGAAATGTTCAACGAACATGTAAATAGAATTATTTATTGTATTTATTCAATTTTTTTATCTCATGCGCAAGAAAAATTACAAAAGTGCGAAATTTTTTTAAAAAATTTCAAAATTATAAAATTACAAAAAAAGAGAGGAGACAGGCATAACATCAATAAGTTTTTACCACTCGAGCATCGTTGCCAGAATCAACATCTTCAGGTGCTAAGTACGCCGCTGCAGAGGTTGAGGACTGCTCAACCTCACAAAAGAACATATTACTGGATGACTGGGCTGTGGCTTCTTTCTTTTCATCATATATTTCTTTGTAGCAAGCAAGCAAGCATATCATTCACCCCTTTATTAACTTTTAAGAATCATTCGCTGTCAAGATCCATCTTCTCACACCTTGCCATTGCCAATGCAATTTCACGAAATGCCATTGCCATCTCTCTGGTGATGAAGTGTGTCGGCTCGTCATTTGGTTCATCTTGAGCTTCGTCAGCATTCTCTTCTTCCTCTATTAACCCCTCCACGTCTTTGGCATCAATCTCCAACTGAAGTAGCTCTGCAGTCTTTTTCAAATCCTTCAAAGCCTTTTACGTCCCATGGGCATATTTTCTTCCATGTGCCATTTAATCAACTTTTAGTAATTTCTGCCCAGGCCTTATTAATGTTTAGGATGCCGTAGTAAATATTGTAAAATTTCCAAAGGTCTCTTAACGTAAAATTTTTCTTGCTATCTACTGCAGACAATGCCTGAGCAAACGTTGTGCATAAATAGTATGCTTTTAAATTCGAAATAACACCCTGATCCATAGGTTGGATGAGTGAAGTCATGTTTGGCAGTAGAAATGACTCTCACATTCAAATTGAAATCATCTAGATGTGTAGGATGTCCAAGAGCGTTATCTAATAGAAGCAAAATCTTGAAAGGAATGTCATTGTCTTTACAATATTTTTCAACCTCGGGAATGAAGCAGCATTTAAACCAATCCTCAAAGAGAGATATTGTTATCCATGCTCTCTGGTTCGATTGGAAATGCATGGGTAGGGTGGCTTTATTGATGCCCTTAAATGCACAAGGATTTCCAGAATAGTACACAAGCAATGGTATTAATCTGTAATCTCCCGCTGCATTAGCCCCAGGCAAGAGCGTGGCCATTTTGAAGCCTTGAAACCTGGCATTGTCTTTTCCTCTTTGGTAATGTATGTTCGATCCGGCATTTTTTTCCAGTATAGAGCAATCTCATCAATGTTTGCTGTGTTGAATAGCCACCTTCATCGATAATTTTTTCCGACACATCACAAAATTTCTCTGCAGCTGCAGAATCAGCACTGGCAACTTCACTGTATACTTTAAACTTGTGGAAACCAGCGCGATGCTGAACCTATTAAACCACCCACTGCTTGCCACGAACTTGGCTTGGGGTTCGCCGTACTTATCCTTAATATCTTCATAAATGCTTGTTGCTTTTGCTTGAATGGTCATTAGACTCAAGGGATTTTCCATCCGTATTATTAACAGCTGTTCCATCTTCAATATAGCACCTGAACGCTGTTTTGTGATCACTATTGATCTTAAGTGCGTTGATCCTTTGACATGTTCTTTTATACGCACATTGTCCTTCAAAATAGTATTCACTGTTGTATCTAATAGAAGCAAAATCTTGAAAGGAACATCATTGTCTTTACAATATTTTTCAACCTCGGGAATGAAGCAGCATTTAAACCAATCCTCAAAGAGAGAGATTGTTATTCATCGTCATTTCTAAATCAATTTTGTTTAATTTCCTAGCACTGCCAGCACTTGCATTTTCCGTTGGTCGCTTTCCCTTCATCATTGTAATAAGTAAATAGGAATGAAGAGAAGATTCTGAGCCGACCGGGCTAGCCGAGTGGGTAAAGTACCTGCCCGGCAACCCAAAGGTCGCGGGTTCGATTCCCGCCTCGGGCTTGGATCAAAGTACTGCAAAAACCTTGTGAGGTGCAATATGGCCACAGAAGCCAATGCGCCAACAACTACCAAAAAAAAAAAAAAAAAAGAAGATTCTGAAAATTTGTTTTTTATACGATTGAAGATTTCAGTGAAGCGGAACACATTTCATCATAATAAAGTAAAAACCCACACAATTGCAGTTATCGGTATTATCGCAAATGCAATAAGATAGTTTACTACCCATTTATAATTAAATGCACTAACAGAAAAGCCCAATAAATGGGAAAGTGAAATTGTTTTATGGTCGTGACCTCCAGAAACCAGCTTTAGAAAAATATCACAAAGGCATTCAAAATTGATTCTTATAATGGGAACCTATGATAACGATGAAAGTGTAGTGCAATTTCGATTATAAATGTGACCTTTTAGAGAGATAAATAACTTAGTAATATAGCAAAATTTTCAACTTCCAAGGACTTCTAATGAATTACAAAAAAAAAAAAAAAAAAAATAGTATTGGGTTCACATTATATTTTTACAATATCCCTACAGATGCAAAGCAAAATAAGTTTCCATACTTTTTTCAGTTTGCACCGGCCAGCAAAAACTTGCGTAAAGTCGAATTTCCGTAAGTATTACGTAAGTCGGGGAGTTCCTGTACCTTAGAAAAATCAATCACATATCAGTTTGTTGACTATTGTAATACAGTTGTTGTTATTTGGTGTTTAGAAGCATTAGCAACTAAGGCCATATTGCTCCTGGAATATACGGTGGTCATTCCCTGACTTTTCCGCATCCTTTGTATTTGATGGTCATGGGCTCAAATCCTAGTCTAATCAAGAAGCGTGTGCTACGCACTGCTGCTCCTGCCCACCTGGCTATGGAGGCGCCTGTAATACAGTGGATTTCGGTTATTTGGGCCACCGGTTAATCAGGGCAGCCATTTATTTGGGGTACATCTTAAAAAACAGAACCCAATCGAGAAAATAGCCAGGGTTTAGTTCGTTTAATCGGGGCAGGAGACTGCAGCACTGGAGATTACCCTACGATTGTCTCCGACCATACCACGTGGTTCAGTCGGATTTCTGGAGGTCACAACCATAAAACAATAAAAACAATTAGCAGTAACCTGTTTATTGGGCTTTTCTGTTCGTGCAATCTATCATAAACAGATAGTAAACTCGATCTTATTGAATTTTCAATAATACCGACAGCTGGAATTCTGTGGGTTATTATGGTGAAATGTGTTTACACTTCCATGGAATCTTCAATCATATAAAAAAATTAATTTTCAGAATCTTCTCTTCATTCCTATTTTTAAAGCTTCGTAACTTGTTACTCTGTTCTCACTTGCACGTATTGTGTTACTTGCAATTTGTGTGTGCCATGTTCTTTGTTATTGATTGCTGTTTTATCTTTTTACTGTTTTAAATTTTAATCCCTACCCACAAATGTCAGTGAACAGAAATGTCAACTAGTTAGTATGTACATATTACAGTATGTATTTATTATTCCATCATGTATTCTTCCGATTTTCATGTATCATTTAATTTTTTAATTGGTAAGGTAATAAAAGGTAAATTTGTGCTTAATATATCTTTACTTTTATAGCCTGTGGATAATATTCCTCCTATTTTCGCTAATTAGAATCCCTGTTTAATAGAATTAAAATTCAATTCACAAACATCATCACAGTGACCGGTGCTTACTACACATCGTATAGTGAATGGTACTTTACTATGGTGACTCCATCATAACATGATTTTATTGTACAGTGAATCAGTTGTAAAGTGGGGGTCCATTGTATTTTTAACTTTTTTTTTTTTGTGAAACTTCGGATAATCGAGCCAAAATGCACTAGTCCCAATGTGTCCCAAATAACCGGAATCGACTGTACTTTGTCATTCTATTCATAATTATAATTATGGAGAAAAGAAATCTTTTACCATAATTATAATTATGAACAGAATGAAATTTTTTTTCACTATTGACATTTTTTTACCATTGCATGATGGATAGAAAGAGACAAATTACAATATGCTATTCAATATATTACCATTCATGTCCCACTTAGTTCCAGACACTGCATGAATATTCTAGGCAGAAATGGATTTATAGCTTGGTGCACTTAGTTGCAAAAATTTACTGCCATCCCCCCTGCCATTTTAAAATTAAAAAAAAAAAAAAAAAATACAACCAGTAACTTTTTATTTGATTTATTACACAAATTGGAGTTGTTACATGTAAATGAGTTTGTTCCAAGTGTTGATTCACTTCCAAAGGTAGTTGGATAATAGTCCAAAAGGGAAGTAATGATATTTTCAAACATTTTCCACATTAACAGTTTATTCACTTTACCAGTTTTAGAAAACAAGGGCATGTGTGAAATATATCCGCCTATCTCCAAATGTTGGATAACAGCCCGAGAAGAAAAGTAATAATATTTTATTTTCAATTTCATTTTTCTTTTTCCTCTCAGCTTTTTTCTTTCCCAATTACTATTTTGTATGTTCATGTGAATTTGTTTCATTACATCGTGGATATCTTTCCAATTGTAAAATCCCAAGACAAAAGTTGAAGTGCCATTAAACAAAGACATGAAATGAAATGAAATAAGGAGATTATTTAACCCCAGGGGCTCACATCTGGTGAGTATGGGCTTGGCATACCCAGGGTCCTGAGCTGGATATCATCATTCTTCTCTCTCTTGGTGATTCCCTTCTACTTTTGACTCTCTCTCAGGATGTGGAATTTTTTTATTTTTTTTGGCTGGTGCAGCATAAACCTCAGGCTTCCTTGCACCATATAGCTAATAATAATAATCTCCAAATTTATGCCTGGTTACTAAAAAGTCAGTTTGTATTTGAACGAAATGCGACCTGTTGTGCAGACAACTTGTGTAATAACTCAAGTGAAATGCATGTTTTAGTTCTTATGTTACCGCAGTCTAGTTTATCATCTATTTTCCAAGACCTTTTGATAATAATTCAAAATCATTGCTCAGGCCTATGTTTTTTACTTCATTCTCATTTTTGTCTTCTGGACTGTGATAAAGAGTACTTTTAGTTGATAATAACAGTTTGTTTGTAGCTGAATTTCATCATGTTCTGAAGACCAAGTACCTGGTAGATGCATTTCAGTAGTGTAGTCATTTTCATCCTTTGGGCTAGAGTTTTTTTGAAAGAACAAAATTTATTTTTGGAGCCTTATCAACAACATTTTATATGCATTTCTTTTTTTTTTTTTTTTCCCCGCTTATAGATTATACTAAACCTTTTTACGTGACATCCTAAAATTGATAAACCCTCTCAGAAATAATGTATTACTAAAATACAAATTGACTTAGATATATTTTTGTCATAGATGTGTAAATAAAATGTTGATTTTCTGTAACACTTAGAATAAGTGATATCTACAATCATTAGTGTACTTTTTTTTTTAAATTTATGCTCAAATTTTTGCTACTGGATTACTACTCTCCTCCTTAAGCCTGAGCAATGAATAATCAAACTGCAATGTTATTTTAATACCTTACAAAGACAATGTACAATCCATGGTGCCATTATTAATTGCTATGAACTTAATCACAGTCAGCTAAATCAGTTTTTATGAATGCAACTGAACATCCTAAACTGGTGTAACAAAGTAAAAAGTCGTAAGTACATTTTATTTATAATAAACAATTGTACTCGGCTTTTGCCCCTCATCTACAAGGTTTGACCATGACTGAGTTCTGAAAGTTAAGCATATAGGACCATAATGCAACATGCCTTGGCAGCAGATCTATGTGGCTGCTTCCCTCTACAGGGTTATTTGCATGCAGGTATGTTAGAGCTGTTGTGTTGTTCAAGACATTATCATTTTGTTAAGTGATGAAGAAAAAAGAAAACATTAAATTTAATTTCCAGTTTGATAAAAGTTACTGAAACCTACAAATTGAAAAAACAAGCATACAGAAATGTTGTCTTCAATGTTTTAACTAGTTCCCAAAATTTTTGGATAACTGTGAGAATCTGTAAAATGACAAGCGTTGTGGACAATCAGCAATGCTTCTAATTTCAGAAACAGTTTCTGCATTGTGTCTGATCATTGAATGACTGACAGTTCTGCCAAAAATCTGTGCTAGATTTCTTCTGCACTGTTTCAGACGTGAAACATCCAAAGAGATCACTGAAACTGAAAAGCATGACCAAATCAATCTCCTTGCTTTATACAATCATGTTTCAAATGTAATCTGCAAACAAAGCATGGAATGGTAATCAACATACTCTTTAAGACAAATTATTGATAAAATCCAAATGATGTTGATCATTTTCTTCAATAGCAAGGGAATCATTTGCAAGAACCTTGTTTTACCAGGTAAGATAGTAGTGAAGAAACATACGCAAATGTTTGATCTTTCAGCGAAAATAATTCAAGTAAGATGATTTTTTTTTTTTTTTTTTTTTTTGATTTGGTAGTTGTTGGCGCATCGGCTTCTGTGGCCATATTGCACCTCCCAAGGTTTTTGCAGTACTTTGATCCAAGCCCGAGGCGGGAATCGAACCCGCGACCTTTGGGTTGCCGGGCAGGTACTTTACCCACTCGGCTATCAAGTAAGATGAATAAGAGAGTCTGTTCCTGTTGTGAAAACACTAGGCCATATTCTTAACTGATTATTAAGGAATTTTTGGGAAAGTGTATGATTGTGGTGGTAAAGCACTCCTTTATTTCTGATTTATATACATACGAGCTACTATTTGTTCCCGAAAATCAATTTTTCTCTGGAAGGATAACACTTTGACAATACAGAGAAGATTAAAAAGAAATGTGACAAAGGAATTGGTGGCAGTGTGTTAAAATGCATTTAAGAAATGTTACAAGTTGTAAATTTGAAAAATATTAATAAGTATTTTTCATTTTGACACCTGGCTTTCCTTAACCTGGCAGTAGTTGGTAGGCAGTTAACAGCAGAGATTGCTTCTACAGGGATGGGATACACTTAAATACAAGAGGTGCAAGAATATTTGCTAATGCTATTGAGGCAATGTTAGGTGGGTCGGAAAACTGCTAGCTTGGGGGATTCAAAGACTAATAGATTAACAGTAACCGCAGACAAGAGGTGGAAATGATTCTTGCACTGCTTCTATTGGAATGAGCAGCAACCTGAAAAGCCAGTTTCTGGGGATTTCAGGAGCTGCTGGGGGTCATGAAACAAGTGAATACATGGGCTGTGTTAGAGTAACTAAGAGTATGAACAGGTGCATGTATACTTGCATGTACACCAATGCTAGGAGTACAGTAAATAAATTTGATGAATTTGAAGTGCTGGTTAAGATATCCAAGTTGGATATTGTTGGAATATCAGAGATGTGGTGCCACTAAGATATAAGAGATGCAGAATTTGAATTTGGGGAGTACAATGTGTACAAGACAGGATAGAAAGGGAGGAGAGGCTATACTGTTAGTTAAGAAACATGTAAAATCTAACGAAGTGCATCCAGTTGACATAGATGGACAGTGCAATGTTGAGTAAGTTTGGTATGGAGTAGCAGTGTGTTAGAGGCCAAATGACTGATCAGTGCAATGAACAAATGTGCAGAGAAATAGTGGGCCAGTAAATCAGAATATCTTGTAATGTGAAATTTTAACTTTCAAAATATTGACTGGAACTTGTGGGTTGGTCACTCACACGCTAGCAAGACTTGTGGATTTATTGGATGATTGTTTTCTACTGCAACATGTTCGAAGGCAACCAGAGGGAGTATTATTCTTGATCTGATTATCAGCAGTGATTATTCATGCATAATAATTTGCAGATAAAGGAACCACCAAGTGGCAGTGATCACAGTGCACTGATGTGGGATTTACTTAAAGATGTAACTACCTGCAGGGGTAAAGTAATGGGTTTTTGCTTTCATAAAGGCGACTACAGTGGTCTCAGAGATTTTTTAGGTTCTATACAGTGGGACCAAGATGTTATCAACAGCAAATTCTAATTGAGAAGCATTCAAGGAAGTAATTTTGGAAGCTACTAGGCTTCTTATTCCAACTAAGAAATACTGCTCTAGGTTTAGGCCCAAATGGATGTCAGATGAACTGAGACTTGTGGCAGAGAAGAAAAATGCATGAGATGCACAAACTGTCAAGCTACACAGAAGCCTATGGTAGATACAAACTAGTCTGTAATCAAGTCACAAAGGATATTAGGCAAGCGAAGGCACATTATGAAAAATCTTCATAATTGTTCTCTCCAATTGTTCTCAAAAATTTGGCAAAGGATACAAAGAAAAACAGCAAAGACTTCTTTACTTATATAAACTCTAAAAGGAATTGGATGAATCAGATTGGTCCACTTGATATCAATAGTTCGACTATTGATGATCATTCTCAGATGGCTGCCGAACTAAATGAGTATTTTGAATCTACATTCACACGTGAGGAGTTATTCAAGGAGGAGAGGGCCAGATGTTTATCACACTCTAACAGGGAGTTAAATGATTTTGTAATAACTGAGAGCAAAGTAGAGGGGAAATCATTGAAGTTAAACATAAGAAAGGTACCTGGGGTAGATGGGATCTATCCAGTTATATTAAAGAAGGTGGCAAAGTAAGTAAGAAACCCTTAGCCATAATTATGAGAGCATTCTTGGACTCGGGGGAAGTCCCCACGGACTGGAGATGTGCAAATGTATCTCCAATTCCAAAGGGGGACAAAGCTTGACATGAGTAATTACAGATCTGTTAGTTTGCTTTCTGTTCCAGGGAAATAATGGAGTCACTGGTTAGTAGTAGTAGTGGCATGTGATGCAAGAAAGCAAGTGTATGAGCTTATGCAGCATCAGCCAAAAAAAAAAAAAAATCACACCATTCCCTCCAAATGCCTGTCCAGTTCCTCCTTAAATTTATTTAACCTGTCAACTTCCACAATGACAGATGGAGAAGCATTGCAGGATCATCTCAATCCTGCATCGAAAAGACAGCTGTAATAATTTAGACACAGCGTGGATTTGTCAAGGGAAAGTCGTGCCTGACCAATTTGATTGGATACTATGATGTGGTCACAAAGGAACAGGATGCAAAAAATAATTTTGATATTGTATGATAGGATTTCAGGAAAGGTTTTGATACTGTTGCACATGGAAGACTACTATACAATTTGGAACAGTATGATATTAAGGACAAGCTCATTTCACAAATATGTGTGGTCTCAATTCTAATCTCAACGATGTCTATATCCACTTGCAGTCTGCCAAACCTCGTACTTTTTCCGACAGAATCTCAGTTATAGTTGATTGAACTACTGCTCATCTCGGTTGCCCAAATTATTTGCTGTATGATTCCTTTCACCTGAAAGGTGGTACTTGTGCCTATGTCCATCCTGATATTCCCTGTCAGAAACTTGGTAATTTCGAATCTCCTCTTTTTGATCTTCTCTGGCTTAAAATCCCTCTACCTCATTCTGTAAAATTCATCTGTTGTTTCTACCAGCTCCACTGATCACTTGCAGCTCTTCGACTTCCTCTCTTTGCAACTTGACTTTCTCCAGTCTAACTTTCCTAACAGTGAGGTAATTTTCCTTTGTGATTTTAATGTTCACAACCCCAGCTGGCTTCCGTTTTCTAGTCACACCGACCCAGCTGGTCGAGATGCTGAGGCTTTTGCAATTACTAATGACCTTCCACAGATTGTTCATTTACCTAGAAGAATACCGGACAATCCTAACCATACACCCAACATGCTTGATCTCTTTCTCACAAACAACCCTTCAAAGTACACCTTTGAAGTAAGTGGTCCATTAGGCACCTCAGTGCCGAATGGGCTAGCTGGGTGGGTAAAGTACCTGGCTAGCAACCCAAAGGTCGCGGGTACGAATCCCACCTCGGGCTTGGTGATTATCTCTTCTCCAGTGCAGCCTTTATCTCGTGGATATTCAGAACCTCGTATTATTTGGCATTACAAGAATGCAAAATGGAATGACCTGCGAGATTTCTTTTCTACTTTTCCTTGGTTGGACTGATGTCAACATTTGCTCCAATCTTGTCAGTGAAATTATCTTGTAGGAATGGAATCCTTTATCCCACACCCCACTTTAAAATCTCGTCCTTTATCCAAACCTTGGTTTTCCAATAAATGTGCTAAGGCCATTCAGGAGAATAATGTTGCATATCGTACTTGGCTTGTTACCAATTCTTCAGTTTCATTTTCTGCCTACACCAAAGCTCGCAACAATTGTAAAGCAGTTATTAATCAGTCCAAACTAGAGTTTGAACAGGCTAAGAGTAGAAAGCTTGCTTCTTGCCCTAATGGTAGCCGGGCATTCTGATCTCTTGCCAAAGCTATTGGCCGCAACTTTTGTCCATCTCTGCTACCGCCTCTGTCAAAACCAGATGGTTCTGTTGTCACTTCAGCCAAGGATAAAGCTGACTTGGTAGCATCCCATTTATCGTCCAACTCATGTATTAACGATCTTGGTAAAACACCTCCCACGTTTCCCACACACACTCCATTCAATGCCTCCTGTGGTCTTCCGCCAAAAGGATGTCAGAAGGATTTTGACAAATCTTGATGCTAAGAAAGCTCCAGGTCTCGATGGTATTTCTCCAATTGTTCTCAAAACCTGTGCTCCTAAGCTTACTCATGTTCTTTACCGCCTTTTTTCACTTTCTTATTCCAAAGGTATTTTTCCTTCTGCTTGGAAATTTGCTTATATCCAGCCAGTTCCTAAAAAGGGTGACAAATCCCTCCCATCCAATTATCGTCCCATTGCAATTACTTCTACTCTTTCTAAAGTAATGGAAAAATCAATTAACCGCCAACTCTTAAACTACCTAGAAACCTTCCGTATGATCAATTTTCGCCAGTATGGATTCCGTCAGTGTTGATCCACTGGTGATATTCTGGCTTACATTACCCATTTATGGTCAAATTCAATGGAACAGTTCGGTGAAACACAAGCAGTTGCTCTAGACAGTTCAAAGGCTTTCTATCGTGTTTGGCATAAAGGTCTTCTAAACAAGCTTCCATCTTATGGTTTGCCAACTGTTTTTTTGTAATTGGTTATCCAGTTTTCTCTCTGATTGCTCACTGAGGATGATGATAGATGGATCTCTCTCTTCTAACTTCTCCACTAATACTGGTGTCCCCCAAGGTTCAGTTCTTTCTCCCACTCTTTTCCTCTTGTATATTAATGACCTTCTTCCATTGACTTGCAATCCTATCCATATTTTGCCAATGATAGCACATTGCATTCCACTTTCCATTTTGAGAAACCTTGCCCTGCTCAATCAACTTCAACTTATTATTATTATTATTATTAGCAACTTCTCAAATATCTGCTTCCAATTCCTTAAATGCCGATCTCCAGGTAATTCTCCAGTAGGGTAAAGACAGCTTAGTTGATTTCAATCCTTCTAAAACTCAGTCTTGTCTTATATCTTGCAAAAAGGATTCTTCTGCTTCTATGCTTATCTTTGGTGACACTCCGATTTCTAGGCAAGTTGGTATATCTCTTTTGGGGATTACCCTGACTTCTAATCTCTCTCTCTCTTACCACAAGCACATTACAAATATTGCTTCCTCTGCATCTAAAAAAACTTGGTTTTCTCTTTTGATCTTGGCATTACTTTTCTTCCAAACAACTGTTCACTCTGCAAATTGCAAATCCACCCTACCATGGTATATTATTCCCACATCTGGAGGCAGTGCCTCCAAAACCTCTCTCCTAGGCTTCTAGATTCCATTCAGAAGACAGCAGTTAGGTTTATTAATGACTTATCTCTAACAGGGTCTCTCCATTCTCTGTCTCATAGACATTCTGTTTCTGCTGCATGCCTTTTTTACAGATACTTCCATGGTCACTGTTCTTCTCAATTGGCTTCTATAATTCCTGCTCTCAATCTCTCTTTCAAAACAGTCCAAACACGTGCCAACACCAGCCAACATCCATTTACTGTCCAACTTCAAACTCACAGAACCAACTTTTCATCTTTTCATTCATTCAACTCCCGTTTTCTGGAACAACCTTCCTTCATACGTATTTCCTGAAAATTACAGTCTACAGAAGTTCAAGTGTAACGTCAAAAAATATCTTCTTTCGTCTTCTCAACCTCCAACCCAAGCATGGTACTAAGTACTATAGATTCTAATACCTCTCGTGTTTGGGGTTTTCATAAAAAAAAAAAAAAAAAAAAGTTGCTACAATGGATAAAAGGATGATGGGGTGGGAGAAGAGAAAGTGGTAATCAATGGATAACGCTCTACGTGGACTAATGTTACTACTGGTGTCCCTTAGGGTTTCGTGTTGGGCCCATCGTTGCTTAGTGTATTTATCAATGATATTGATGAAGGTATATCAAACTTAATGTCAAAATTTGCAGATGATACAAAGGTTGGTAGGGTTGCTAATAACAGTAATGACAGTATTAGTGACCTTGTGGTAGATGTTCAGTCATATATGAAGTTTTCTGAGCAGTGCAGACATGACTGCCAGAGTAGGTCATGGGGGGTCTTGTCAATGATATGCAGGTTTTTTGTGAGCAGGGATAAGGCGGTGGTCATCCCCTTGTACAACACCTTGAGTACTGCATACAGGTCTGGAAGCCTCATTTTAGGAAGGATGTAGAGTTGCTATGTACGAGTGCAGAGAAGGGCAACGAGACTGGTGAAGGGAACAAAGGGGTGCTTTTATGAAGAAAGTCTTAAGTTCTGCAAGTTGCAGCTTCTGGAGACTAGGCACCAGCGAGGCGATCTGATTGAGGTGTATAAGGCCTAGAATGGATTAATGCTAATTCAGCCAGGTGACCCTCAAAAATATCGTTTCCATGATAATTATTAATTAATAATTAAAAATCCGAAATTTTACAAGCTTCCTAAATATAGTCAAATTTTTGCTACAGTGGTGTCTGAGGGTATTTTTTTTTTTTTTTTATGGTTTTCATTAGAAATTTTCCATGAGAACCTGTGAGGAACCCGACACCATCTTTGCAACTCTGGCTTTTGCTTGAAAAGTAACACTGACACTTTTTGTTTCAAGTTTCAGGTTACTTGTTTTTCTTCTGCCACCAGTTCAGTAAAGATCTATATTCTTATCCCTATTGTTTTCACAGAATCAAGATAATGCAAAACCCAGTATTCTCTATAGATGGCTGCTACATTGCAGGAAACATGATTATATAGTTTAATTTCACGCATCTGTGAAGTGGACCAAATTTTTCAATAAACCTGAAAACAGAATAACAAATAGTATTGAATGTATACATATGATTTTTTTTAATATTAGCATTAGCATTAGTAGAGGCATAAGAGGCAAGAAAGCAAGCTTATGTTGCATCAGCCAAAAAAAAAAAAAAAAAAAACGCGATTTCACCTCTCCATTTGTTCCAAGTACCTATCCAGCTCAGCCTTAAATTTATTTAAGCTATCAACTTCCACAACAAAGGATGGAAGTCTGTTCCACCAACCAACCACCTGCTGGCTAAAGGCAAACTTCTGCACATCAAACCTACATCTGTCTTTTCTCAATTTGAATTTATGCCCTTTCAAATGATTATTATGAGCAAGAGGAAAAATTCCATTAGCATTGAGCATGCTCAAACCATTCAAGGCCTTATACACTTCAATCAGATCACCTCGCAGGTGCCTAGTCTCCAGACACTGTAATTTGCAAAATTTAAGACTTTCTTCGTAAGAGCAACCCTTTGTTCCATTCACTAATCTTGTTGCCCTTCTCTGTACTCGTTCCAACAGCTCTACATCCTTCTCGAAATTAGGCCTCCAGACCTGTATACAGTACTCAAGGTGTGGCCTGACCATTGCCTTATATAAGGGGATAATCACCTCCTTATCCCTGCTAGAAAAATTCCTGTATATCATTGACAAGACACCATGAGCTACTCTTGCAGCCCATCTGCACTGCTCAGAAAACTTCATATCTGCCTGCACAATTACCCCCAGGTCCTTTTCATTCTCTACCACTGTCAGTGTAGTACCACAGAGTTGATACATCACTCTGGGATTGCTGCTTCCCATATGTAGTACTTTACATTTGTCAATGTTAAACTTCATTTGCCACCTCTCACCCATCTGCTCAACTTTTCTAGATTCTGTTGCAGCAGTGTACTGTCATTAGTTTCCTTAACAACCCTGCCAACCTTCGTATCATCTGCAAACTTGGACATTAAGCTTGATATACCATCATCAATATCATTTATAAATACAGAAAACAACAATGGACCCAATACTGAACCCTGAGGGACTCCACCAATAACATTAGTCCACGATGAGCAGTGTCCATTGATTACCACTCTCTGTCTTCTCCCACTCAACCATCTCTTTATCCATAGCAGCAATTTGCCTCCAATGCCACACTGCTCCAATTTGTCTTCCATGTGCAACAGTATCAAAAGCCTTTCTAAGATCCAAATATATATCACAGTTATTCCCTGCATCCAGTTCCTTTGTGACTACATCATAGTATCCAATCAAATTGGTCAGGCAAGACTTTCCCTTAACAAAACTATGCTGTGTCTGAGCTATAACTGAAATCTTGTCTAGATGATCCTGCAGTGCTTTTTTAACTAGTGCCTCCATTAATTTTCCTGGAACAGAAGTTAAACTAACAGGTCTATAATTACTTGTGTTGCCCTTTGATCCTGCTTTGTGAGTTGGGGTCACATTTGCACATCTACAGTCCATGGGTACCTCCCCTGAGCCCAAAGAAGCTCTCATAATTATGGCTAAGGGTTAGCTTACTTCCTTTGCTGCCTCCTTTAATATAACTGGATAGATCCCGTCCACCCCGGGTGCCTTTTTTATGTTTATCTTCAACAATTTGTCCTCCACTTTCCTCTCAGTTATTACAAAATCATCCAGCTCACTGCCAGAGTTTAACTCACCTCTGGCATTCCCCTCCCTGAATAACTCCTCATGGGTGAATGTAGATGCAAAATATTCATTTAGTTTGTTAGCCACCTGAGCAGGATCATTAACAGTTGAACCATCTATATCCAGTGGACCAATCTGATTCATCCCTTTCCTTCTAGAGTTTACATAGGTAAAGAACTCTGTTGTTTTTCTTTGCATCCTTTGCCAAGGATTTCTCATAATCTGCCTTTGCCTGCCTAATCTTCTTTGTGACTTGGTTACAGACCAGCTTATATCTATCATAGGCTTCCATGTTACCCATTAATTTATATGTATCCCATGCATTTTTCTTCTCTGCCACATGTCTCATTAGTTCATCTGACATCCATTTAGGCCTAAATCTTGAACAATATTTCTTAGTTGGTATGTAAAGCCTAGTAGCTTCCAAGATAAATTCTTTGAATGCTTTCCATTTTGAATTTGCTGTTGGTAACATCATTTGGTCCCACCATATAGAATTTAAATACTGTCTCAGACCACTGTAGTCACCTTTACGAAAGCAAAAATCCTTCCCTTTACCCCTGATGGTAGTTACTTCTTTGAGTAAATCCCACTTCAGCACACACACTGATCACTGCCACCTAGTGGTTCCTTTATCTGCAGATTCTTAATATTTTTCTTAATTAAGATATAATATAATTAAGTTAAATATTATAATTAATATAATTAACCTGCCATTTAGTCAAGTGGAATTAACTATTGCACTTGCTACTTTGAAAGTGAGTGGCACAGGACCAGATGATATTCAGTATGAGATGATAAAACTCCTTCCATATCACTCTAGACCTGTTGCTTCATCTCTACAACCGAATTTATTTAGATGATCAGTTTCCTGATTCTTGGAGTAGGGCAATCATTCTCTCATTTTAAAATCCAAGAAAGGACCCCAAAATTCCTAGCAACTGTAGTACTATTGCTCTGACCAGTTGCTTATGCAAGGTTTTCAAAAAAAAAATGGTGAATGCCAGCCTTATATATTACCTTGAGGCAAATGACCATTTGAACAAGATTCAGTGTGGCTTCCGAAGGAATCATTTAATCCGATTTAATCGGACCATTTCATCCGATTGGAAACAGCAATCCACAATGTATTATAAAGCATGTGCACTTGGTATCAGTTTTTTTGACATGGAAAAAGCTTATGACACAATCTGGAGGTATGGTGTTTTAAAAGACCTATTTTTTTGGTCTTAGAGGTTACCTTCCTACTTTTGTCAGAAATATTTTTTTATCAAAACGACTATTCCAGGTTCATGTTAAATCCAGTGAGGCCTATTTTTTTTTTTTTTTTTTTTTTTTGTCAAGAGGAAGGAGTTCCCCAAGGCTCTGTCTTCAGTGTTACACTGTTTGCAGTCAAAGTTAACTCTATTACAAAACAGCTTCCTCCTTCTTTAGTAAATAATGCCTTGTATGTAAATGATTTTAGTATTTTTTGTCTCTCCTGTAGCATGAGAGTTATTGAACAAGAATTGCAACAAGCAGTAAACCATCTTAGTTCCTGAGCTTTAGCCAATGGGTTAAGTTTTCTGCTGAAAAGACCATTTGTGTGCATTTCCCGCAAACAGAATCTACGTCCTGACCTGGAACTCAGACTTGGACAGAATCCAATTCCTGTGGTAGCAGAAACAAAATTTTTGGAACTCATCTGTGATCAAATGCTGACATTCCTACACCATATTCGTCAGCTCAAAGCAAAATGCATGAGCGGTTTGAACATGCTCAGTGCTATCTCCTCCAACTTCTAGGGAGCAGATAGAAGCACATTATTGCTTCTATACCGAGCACTCATTTGCTCTAAACTTTGACTATAGTTCCCAAGCCTATTCCTCTGCTAGAAATTCTGTATTCCAATGGCTTGACCCAATCCACCATAGAGCCATCCGGATTGCCACAGGGGCATTTTGTATCTCGCCTGTCCAAAGTCTATATGTTGAAGCCAAGGAACCACCATTGATGTTTCGACATCAGCAATTGTCATTACAATATCCTGGTGCCTCCATAGCCAGGTGGGAAGGAGCAGCAGTGCGTAGCACACACGCTTCTTGATTAGACCAGGGTTTGAGCCCGTCACCACCAAATACGGAGGATGCTGAAAGGTAAGGGAATGACCACCGCATATCCCGGAGCAATATGGCCTTAGTTGCTAATGCTCCTAAAAACCAAATAACAAACAAACAAAACAATTACAATATGCCATAAAAATAAAATCCTTGCCTGACCATCCTACATGGACATCTGTTTATATGCCACAGTGGGAAAATCTATATAATACGTGTACCCAATTGGCCTTTTGGTGTCAAGATTCAAGAGCTGGTTCATGATATTATCTTCATGTTGGATAATATATCCATGTCAGCAAAGCAAGTCCTTCCTCCTTGGAATATATGCTCTCTGTCTTGTGACTTCAGTCTTAGGAGCTGACTGAAAGCTAACACATTGCAATGTATATATTGGCAACTGTTTACAGCGCACCGTGCCGAATATCTCGCCTTTTTGTCAGTTTATACAGATGACTAGTCTGAAAAGTTTGCAGGATCTGCTTGTGTTTTTCCAAGCAAAATAATTTGCAGTCGCATTCTGTATGAATTTAGCATATACACTGCAGGGCTATGCAATAAAACTGGCCTTGGATCATATAAAAACCCACCAGTACCAAAGGTGCATGTTATATACCGACTCCCTAAACGTATTACAGACCTTATCCAATATGAGAAGCATTCACCCAGTATTATGTTGGGTATAGAAAATATTATACTCCTTTCAGAGTTAAACTTTGGTATTCGCTTTTGCTGGATCCCTAGCCATGTTGGTATCAGAGGCAATGACTTGGCTGATGCAGCAGAAAAATCAGCAATGCCACAAAGTCGCATCTGCTTGTCAGTCCCCTATACAGACTGAAAGCAACTAACCTATAAAAATCATGCACACGTTGGCAAGAATCTTGGAATGGGTGCCCTACCAACAAGCTAAATGAAATTAAGCCTGTAATAATGCATTGGCATTCTAGTCAGCGCAGGGTTCACTGAAAGAAGTATTCTTGCTTGGCTATGCATAGGACATTCTCTTGATGCATTCATATTTGCTGAGGGCTGATGATTGTCCTGTGTGTAGACATTGTAAAGCAAATTTAACTATTCATCATATTTTAGTAGAATGTACGTCTTTTAGTAATGAATGCCGTTTATGTTTTAGCTATCTGTCTGAGCCTTATACACTCACGCAGATTTTATCAGATAATGACAATGTGTGTCAGCTGTATTCAGGTTTTTACAGCGGATTAATATATACAGTTTTATTTAGATTGCTTTTATGTTTAATATATTATAAATGTTTTATGCCACATATTTGTTTATAATATATTAACTAGATATGTTATTTTATATTTTTACATATTTCCTGTATCTTTATATTTTATTACCTTAGACTTGGTGCACAATAGCCTTAGATGCTGATGCGCCATAAAACTCCTAATAACCAATCAACCATAAACATACTGTATATGCTTCATGCAGTGATTTAGCTTGGAGGGTAATTCATGGACGCCAACCAGTTGAAACAAACAAAGCTAAGTTCGAGGAATACACCAACTTAACCTGTTTATACTGTGGAGCTTTTTCTTGTCTGGTTACGCAAAAAGTTTCGATAAGCATATCACAGAAGTATGGGAATAACAAAGTTGACAAGATATCGGGTGCTGCTTTTGCAATTTCCTGCTCCATTGTTTTTCACCAATGAGTGAAAATATCAGGTATGGAAATGGAGGAAAATAAAAACAGGGATCTCTTATCAAAATATTTAAATATGTTCCTTGCTTTGTGCATGCTGCTATAAGGTGCTTTCTTCTAATAGAGTTAGACCAACATGGAGAGCAGAGGTTTGGACACCTCTGTGTCATCTAGTAGATCATGACATCTGCAGCTTAGATAGTAACAGTTAGTTTAGTGTGAGGAAAAATACTACCTTAAGTTCATCTTAGTTTAGCTTAGCTTTGTTTTAGAAGAGGAGACCACGCCAGTTGCAGGCATTTGGTGTCCCTCCTCACAAATAATCTACTTTGTAAAGACCCTGTGTGAGTCTGCAGAGTGAAACAGGTGGTCGACCTTTGAATCTGTGCAGGGCAGGCTTACTCCAAGTGGCTGCACATCTGGCATTCCCATGGATTAGGTCCTCCACGAGAGTGAGTCTGATGACCATTTTAGTCTCTAAGTTAATGGTGTGAATGGTAGTCTTAGTTTAGATAAGTATAAATGCCTAATTTCTGTTTTCAACAGTGATTTTCTTTATTCTCATGTCTAATGGGGCAAAGGTATGAAAAAGATTTTAATTATCCTTTACTCATACACAAATAGTGTTGTGTGAGTGATGCTACTCAACTAAAAATAAGTAACAGTAGTCCTGTCTATTGGAGAAGCTTTTACTTATTTAAAGCATAAGGAGGGCAACTTGTTGCGAAGGATTTCACAATATGAAATGTTACAATAATGATATCACTGGTCAAAGTACAGTTTGTCTAAAATATTCAATTATGTAGTAATGAATCAAATGCTTTAGTAATTCAGATATAGTCTGAATTTTACATAGTTTCAGGCTTTCTGACCTAAAATATTATTAGTTTAAAAAACACACCTTTTGGCATAATATTGTGTAAATAAGTCACAAATAGGTTATCACCCATTTGTGACTTATTTACACAATATGCTTACATACATGCTCACTGATTAGAAGCATTTTAGCTTCAAAGCACTGCTGTCTAAGTAGTCTTCTCTAATGGAGAAGCATTATCTGAAGTATAATGAGAGCAACTTGTGAAGGATTTTGCAAAATGAGATGTTACAGTCATGATGCCAGTGTACAAACTAGTTTGTCTAAAAAATTCCACTATGTAGTAATGATGCAAATACACTAACCAATGTCATAGTCTGACTTTTACATAGTTTGAGGCTTTCTGCCCTAAAATATTATTAGTCAATTTCATCAAGTAACTAGTCCGTCAAGTTTGAATGAACCCGATAGTGATAATGAGGTATTGTCATCGGTGATGAATTCACTTAACCCAATCAGAATGTCTGAACATGTCCAGTGAATTCATCACCTTGTTTATCTGTAGCTCCCATTACAATTTAACCGTGCAAGTCTTTATTAATGCAAAAAAAAAATCTTGTGTTAGGTCACCTGCATCTAATTCACTATTAAGGCCATGTTCACTTAATTTCACCAAGTTATCTGGTCTTTCTTCAGACCTAATCAACCAAAGATAGGCTTTTATTAATTTAGAGAATTTATTAGCCAACTATTATTGGTGGTGAGACTAAATTCTGGGCCTCTATGTGAGATTTGCAATGGACCCCCTTACTAGTTAAAAAAAAAAAAAAAAAAAAACCACACAATGCCATCCATCTGCCCCATTGACTCTTTGGGACACCTGCAATGATGAATCTGACAGTATCACTGGGTCAGTGAAATGCAAACAACATCAAAGTTATTTGGCAATAATACTTAATTGTTCTCAGAGACTTGCTGCTTATTGTAATTGTGTGGCTAGTTATTGATTTTGCTTAATACACTTGGTATGGTTGTCAGTGTCTTTACTCCGTGATGTATCTGTACTCTACCAATTCGATGGTTTATAGTCAAACATTAATCTTTTTCTAATCCTTGATTTTAATATTTTTTGTTTTTAACAGTTAGTAAGGATTTCCCGAAATATTGTGACAGTTTCATTTTTATTGATGACTTACTCCAAAAAATAGTGGACAGTCAAAATAAAGTATTCCGTATTGCTTGATTTCCATGTTTTCTCTCTGTCCACTTCCACCTTTTTAAGTACACATTTCCACTCTGCATCAGTAAACAATGCTAAACAACTACATTCCATTGGTTATTGTTATCAATTGGTTATTTTTCATGACTGAGTCCTGAAGTCATCAATAAGCTGCCTCCACTGTAATTTGTAATTGTGCAGTCACATGTTGGCAGGTAAAAACTGCTAAGAATTGCAACTTGCAAACAAAATTTTTAGGTGTACCACTAGCAAATTCTACATTTCTTGTGTTGAATAAATAATGGTATAAGTGCATCCCCATAGATACTGCAGTTCTTCATTCAGATAGAAACTTGATACATTTTTATTCCTCCCCATAAGAAATGTTGAACTTAGTGTTACACCCAAAAATTTTCTTTGGGGCTAGGGGGAAACTCTGAGTCCAGCCTTGGTGAATGATAATTGCTGAATAATGCACTTTCTCTTTATACCTTAACAACCAGACACACATTTTTCTAATTCATAAGTAGAAAGTATAAAATGAAAATCAATCGAGAGAATTACTTTTTCTATATTTTATTTAATTTTACATCTTTTTGCTAACACTGAGTCCTTCCCCCAGGATTATTACCTCCCTGGCTAGCCCAATGAGCTGGTTCCGTATATACAGAATAGAATTTGAAGAGCATTAAGGGCTGTGCTTATTCATTTTAGAAGTTATGTTGCTTCATTCTCAGAACAGCTCATTGAAGATCCATCTCTTCAACTACAAGATTTGATGAAAGGAGAAGGGGAGAAGTTGAAGATAGTCACAGGGAAAGTGAAGGCTGGTCGGAATGAGGGTTAAAGATTTAAGTGGTCTGATAGGGAAGTTAGTCCACAAAGAAGCAAAACAAGGGATGGGGAAGGGGACAAAAGTCACAGGGGAAGTGCCACTGTGTGCCTCTCATTTGGCAATGTTCCGTGATCCCAAACTCCAGAAGTGCCAGCACATCCTACCCCAAGTGGATCTGCAGTAAAATCCCAAGCTCTATTGAGTGTCACCAAAAGGTGCTACCAAGAAGAATCCTGCCCTTAAAGGGTTTGCATGATATTTATTTGGGCAGTGGTAGTTAACCCATGCCTGGCAGGGGCTGAGGATGTGCCCTAAGTTCTGCAAGTCTAGATCCTTGCCCGGTGAAAACTGCTCATGCATATTTGGTCAGTGTCTTGTATATCATTTCCTCTTGAAGCAAGAAGCCTTGTGTTCTGGGGATTCCTTGTATTTCAAGTCTATAATCGTTGTAAATGGGGCACTCGTACATAAGATGATCCCATGTCTCCTTGCCACACTGGCAGAGGGGTTCAGTTTAGATTCCTAATGAAGTCAGTTTCTGCTAGATCCATGGCCGGTAATCAGAAAGGTTGAGTTGTCCTTCCAGAGGCTATGAGTAGCAGCCCAGGTTTGGAGCCTATCCAGTGCTTTATTTGCATTTGTTTCTAAAGCAGCCCTAGAGTCTGCATTTACAAGTAAGACGAGATCATCGGCAAAGGCTAGTGGCCTGATGCCACCTAGATCCAACCCCAGGAACTCGTCCAAGACAATGGACCAAAGAAAATGTCCCAGGACCGAGCACTTGGGACATCCCCTGTAGATGACTCTAGTGTGGGACTGGTATCTATTTACATTCTGCACCTTCCTTTTACTGAGGTACATATTCAAGCCGTTGTATATGTTACTTGGGATGTTTGCTCACCTTAGTCTTTGCAGCATGCCGGCCACCACAGGCAGTTGAAGGCGCCAGCGAAGTCCACCATGGGGTATTTTGAAGGTGTCTCAGAGGCTTGTAGGATCACGTTGTGTATAGCATCTTCTGTACTAAAACCAGTTTTGAATCCATACTGGAGTAGGAAGGGGGCTGAGGACAGTCCCCTCCCCTCCCCTCCTTCCCGGGAAGCGGTAAAGAAAGCACCATGCAAGAGAGCACTGGTGCAGGTTGCCGAAAGGCCTTTGGTGTTGTAAGTCCAGTTTGTAATGTTCAAATCAGTGGTGGTTGATTTCTGAAGGTATGTCTAGAGGAGGTCAGGAATTGCCTTGTTACAGTTCTGTTATTGCAAATGTTCTGTTTTACTAATGGGTATCTTGGTTCGGTGGATATATCTTTCACTATTGTGGATCATCTTGTTCAAGTCTGCCTTTGTTGTGCCAGGAGGGTTCTTCGTCTTACGAAGAGATCCTTTGCAAAGCAGGAGAAGGCACTGTATTCATCCTGGGTGTCTAAGGTGAGATTCTTGGTCCTTTGGAATATGTATGTATGTATAGTGTCTTCTGTACAGCAGCTCCAGGAACATAAGTTCATCTCCACCATGTTACTCTGTGATGATACGAAACTGTAGAACGGCCGGAAACGTGTACTGTTTATTATGCATTGTTTAGTTGTTTCTGGCCTTGTTGCCACCAAGCAGGCGATCTGGAAAGCATGCCCAGTGCCCGTCTACACCACGAGGAGGTGGGCCACAACCAGATATGTCCTTAGCCAATTGGAGATAGACCATTACAATCTTTGCCCTGAAGAGAGTGAAGTCCTGCAACCACCAGTGCTCTACCATATAATCTCATACCCACATCTACCCAAACTTAGGGTACCAGCACAGAGAAAAAATAAATAATCATAATTTAAAAAATAATAAAATAAATAAGAGTTTAAAAAAAAGAAAGTAAAGTAAACTAAGATTAAAATTTACAGATAAGAGTAGAAAAAGATAAAAAATAAAGCAGTATTAAAAAAAAGGAAAAAAAATAATAAAAAAAATAAATGTATATATAGATACAAAGTAAAAAAATAGTAAAATAAATAAACAAAAAGGTGAAGTAAAATTAAATAAAAAATAAATAAATAATAAAAAAATTATAAATAAAAGTAAAAAGATAGATAAAAAAAACCAACACTTGCCCAGACTTCTTTTTTCTTTAGCCTTACAGCTAAAGAAAATAGAAGAAAAATAAATAAGTAAAATAAAAGGTGCCAGATATTGCCATGCCATAGTTCATAAACCATCCTTCGGAATATATCTTATCTTCGTAATGAAGATACAACGAAGGTCCTCATATAGCTGGCAGTCGTAGACAAGGTGCTGCAGCTCTCAATCTCCCCACAGGTACGTGTTGGGTCCTCTGTGATGCAGAGAGTTTAGCATTTATAGAACTGTGACTAGTAAGTAAAAATGTGTATAGGCCTGGAGAGAACCATAGTGGGGGTCTGGGGAAGGTTCCATTGTCATCTGGTAGGAATTTTCTGATGATCTCTCCCTTGGTTGAGTTTGACCACGTGGTTTACCACTTCTGCTGCAGATGGTCACACAGGCGATGTTTTCCAGCTGTCTTGCATTTATAGTCAAACATTAATCTTTGTAAAGTTGAGGAAGGTTTGTGGGTTTCCCTTAGGTGGTGCAGTAGACCAGTTCGAATGACCTCGAGGTTGAGAGATAAGGCACCAGCCAGGACCTGAAGGGTGATGAGCAGTATGGAGCATTGGATGGCATCCAGAATCCTGTTGGTGACAGTGGTAGCTTTGGTATACCAGATTCCAGGGGCATATGTTATTATCGGTGTGAAAGCGGTTTTGAAGAATAAAGATAAGGTCTTCCGGTTGAGTCCCCAGTCACAATGTGAGACCCTGGCAACCAGGGCTGCATAATCTCTCACCTTTTTCCTGAGGTATTTCAGATGACATTGGAATGAACATGTGTCGAGGATAACTCCCAGGTATTTTAATTCTGTTGAAAACATGATGGTTGTTCCACTGATTCTGATCAGCGGAGGTCTTCTGATATCCAGCTTGCCTTTGAGGAGGAGAAAATTGGGTTTAGTTGGGGACAGATGGAGATTGTTGTCTGGGGTCCATTCTTCAAGAGTATGGAGGGCTTGGTTTGCCAGGACCTCGAGGCGGGCTCTGCTGTCAGCAGCCACTGATGATGAGATCATCACCTTTCCTAGGTTCTTGTTGAGGAAACCATCCATGACAATGTTCCTGAGCAGGGTACCCAACACCGAGCCCTGTGGACAGCACCAGAGAACTGTTCTAGAAACACTTTGATATGGTGTGTTAACCACTACTTTCCTGTTTGAGAGGTATATTTTGATGGATTCATATAGGTTCCTTGGTAAGGTGGCTCTGTGCAACCTGCCGAGGATACTCGGCCACCAGAAGGTGTTGAACGCCCCAGCAAAGTTGACATCTTATCTGTAAGATGTCGACTAAAATACTTTTTGTCACAGTTCGCAGCCAAAGTGAGCAGGTTGTGAAGTGCGTCCACAGTAGAAAGTCCAGGTTTAAATCCAAACTGGTTTATAGCTGCAAGGTTAGCATTCTCATAGTGGTGGAGGATTCTTTGGTATAGGAGTCTCAAAGAGCTTATAACAGATAGTAAAGCGATTCGCCTTTAGGATTGCAATAGGTCAGGGGGACTTGTTGGGATTCTTTAGTATTAGTTTTATGTTTGCAACTTTCCAGTCATTGGGAAAAATTCCAGCTAGTACGCAGCAGTTGAAAAGATCAAGGATCATCTCCAGGCAGTATTCAATGGTCTTTTTTTATTATCTCCAACTCCAGAAGGGGGCCCCAGGCATTATTTGTTTCAAATGATTGCTGCTGCAGCATGTAGCTCTTCCAAGTTAAAGGGAGGTTCCAGATTCTGGATTTCATATTTGTCATTATCAAGGCAGAGTTGTAATTGCTCCTCTGAGGCTGGGGCTGTGGGTGGCTAGAAGGTGACGTCTAGAATGTTTCAGATTGTCTGCTCCCATGAAGAAGTCATGGTACCTTGTAGGGTCTGGTGGTGGTGACCACTTCCCCCCAGGAAGCTTATTGGTGGTGACTGGTAGTGGGCACTAGCGTTTCCCAGGAGCGTTTTTTTGCATTCTCTTATCTTTGCTGTGTATCTGTTGTGGTCCTCTCTGTATAGGTTTCATAGGACTTCGACCTCGTGCGCAGGCCAGGAAAGCATTAGGCTTTGAAGTTATGTCTTGCCGTAGATGGGCCAAGTCCTGACACCATCAAGGGACAGTGCCAGGCATTGGATTCTTTTTCCTAATTGCTTTGTCAGTCGCATTTGTGGTAATCTTTGTGACTTCCTGCTGGAGCTCATCTGGGTCCCTTTGAGAGCAGTAATCCGTTGTCAAAGTTGCTACATCCACGGTCAACAGAGCCTCGAAGAGCTCCCAGTTTGCTTTCTGGATTGCATATCTGTGTATTATCTGTTTGGGTGGGCATTGCCGGGCAAGGTTTCTGTTCAGTTGGTATGCGATGACTCAGTGGTTTGATGTGGTCCACGAATCTTGGACCATCCAATCTGTAATGTTGCCAGAGAAGGATCTGGTTGAGAGCGAAATGTAAATCGTTGCCTTACGCAGAGTGTTACAGAATGCTGGGAGGTTATTTGGGTGGTTGAGTTGCACAAAGGGAGAGTTCGAAAGGAACTCTTCCAGCTGCTGACCATTTCTTGTTCCTCATCTATAAGGTATGAAGCTGTGCCAAGCTAGGGAGCGACAGTTGACATCGGATCCTACGACGATCTCATCTGGGAGTATTTGCAGGACAGATTCTAGGTATCTGATGGTTTGGTCAATGACCTCCCCCGGCAAAACCCATACACTTTTAAACCTCTGGCATTGGCAGTGTTCTGTTCCACACCCACAATGTATACTACGTGGAGATCGGGGAAATCCCCTGGTGCTGTTTCACACTAAACACACTGTACACTCAGACCTCCCCCAGCCTGCAGTACATGGAGAGGGCATAGAAGTTTCCAATAGGACTGATAATGTGGGCACACTGAACAGAGTCGGGTAATCTTGGTTGCCATGAGGTTTGGATTTCGGACTGCAGTGGCAGCCCAGGGTGTGTTATCGTTAATGATTTTATATCTTAATGGTACTCCCCTGACCGGCGCATGTGGGTACATAGTTCCTGCTGTATAATGAGATCAGAGTTTTCTTCATCCGCTTTTAGCCGAACTTCGTCAGGTACAACTCGTGGCCACTGTGCGTTGACTTGGAAGAATTTGATCACTGTTGCATTGAATCCTCTAGAGTGTGGTGCCATAATCGGTTCTTATTTGGTAGTAACTCCTAGCCTTTTGATATCAATGGGTCAACTGTTGATGATCCTGCTCAGGTAGCTAACCAACTGAATGAATATTTTTCATCGACATTCACACATGAGGAGTTATTCAGCGAGGGGAATGCCAGAGGTGTATTCAACTCTGGCAGTAAGCTCAAGAATCTTGTAATAACTGAGAGGAAAGTGGAGGAGAAATTGTTGAAGATAAATACAAGAAAGGCACCTGGGGTGGATGGGATCTATCCAGTTATATTAAAGGAAGTAAGCAAACCCTTAGCCATAATTATGAGAGCTTCCTGGGACTCAGGGGAAGTACCCATGGACTGGAGATGTGCAAATGTAACCCCAATTCACAAAGGAGGATCAAAGGGCGACACAAGTAATGATAGACCTCCTGGAAAATTAATGGAGGCACTGGTTAAAGATGCACTGCAGGATTATCTAGAGAAGACTTCAGTCATAGCTCAGACACAACATGGTTTTGTTAAGGGGAAGTCTTGCCTGACCAATTTGATTGGATACTATGATGCAGTCACAAAAGAACTGGATGCAGGGAATAACTTTGATATTATATACTTGGATCTTAGAAAGGCTTTTAATACTGTTGCACATGGAAGACTGCTGCACAAATTCGAGCAGTGTGACATTGGAGGCAAATTGCTGCTGTGGATAAAGGGATGGTTGAGGGGGAGAAGACAGAGAGTGGTAATCAATGGACACTGCTCATCGTGGACTAATGTTATTAGTGGAGTCCCTCAGGGTTCAGTATTGGGTCTATTATTGTTTTCTGTATTTATAAATGATATTCATGATGGTATAACAAGCTTAATGTCCAAGTTTGCAGATGATACGAAGGTTGGCAGGGTTGTCAAGGACACTACTGACACTATGCTACTGCAACAGGATCTGGAAAGGTTGAGCAGATGGGCTTCGAGGTGGTAAATGAAGTTTAACATTGACAAATGTAATGTACTACATATGCAGGTAGTACATTAGCAACCCCAGAGCAACGTATCAACCCTGTGGTACTACACTGACAGTGGTAGAGAATGAAAGGGACCTGGGGGTGGTTGTGCAGGCAGATATGAAGTTTTCTGAGCAGTGCAGACGGGCTGCAAGAGTAGCTCATGGTGTATTGTCGATGATATATAGGAATTTTTCTAGCAGGGATAAGGAGGTGATTATTCCCTTGTATAAGGCAATGGTCAGACCACACCTAGAGTACTGTATACAGGTCTGGAGGCCTCATTTCAAGAAGGATGTAAAGATGCTGGAACGAGTACAGAGAAGAGCAACAAGATTAGTGAATGGAACGAAGGGGTGCTCTTACGTGAAAGGCTTAAGTTTTGCAAATTACAGTGTCTGGAGACTAGGCACTGGCGAGGTGATCTGATAGAGGTGTATAAAGCCTTGAATGGTTTGAGCATGCTCAATGCTGATGGGATTCTTCCTCTTGCTCAGAATAATCACCTGAGAGGGCATAAATTCAAATTGAGAAAAGACAGATGTAGGATAGACGTGAGGAAATTTGCCTTTAGCCAGTGGGTGGGTGGGTGGGTGGTTGGTGGAATAAACTTCCATCCCTTGTCGTGGAAGTTGATAGCCTAAATAAGTTTAAGGCTCAGCTGGACAGGTATTTCGAACGAACAGAGGGGTGAAGTGGAAGTGGTTTTTTTTATTTATTTATTTATTTTTTTTTTTATTTATTATTATTATTTTTTTTTTGGCTGATGCTGCATAAGCTTGCTTTCTTGCATCAAATGCCTGTACTAATGCTAATGCTAACTAGGCACTTGTCCCTGATTGAGTGGTGCTGTCCATCTTCAGGCTTTTGCAGTTCACACAGATGGGCTGCTGAGTTTGATTTGGGCAGGTGTTATAATCGTGCCCATTCTGTGAGGAGTGGTCACACGTGGAGACAGCCTGGCCACAGGTGTGGGATGTGTGCCAAATTTGCAACATTTAAAGCACTTTGGTTCAGCCATGTGCTCATGAAAGTGGTGGCTGCCCTAGTTGATGTAAATTCTTGACTGCATATTAAAAAATTGCCATGTGTTTGGTACCAGTTCAACAACCCAGTTGCAGGAATTTCCAGTTTTGGACTTAGTTGAGAATTTTGGTGTTATGAGTTTCTGATTATTTTCGTTGGGTAGGTAGTTTACGAGGTTCCATTGATATATCTTTCTGGAGATTAGACTGGTCACAGAAAGGAGTCAATGTGAATGGAGAGTACCTAAGCAATTTACGATTTGCAGTTGACATTGAATCGTGCTCATAAGCCACGATTCCAAAGAATTAGAGGAAATCTGAATCAGTTATGCACAGTTAGTAAAGATTTTGGACTAAAGATGAATATGGCTAAAACAAATATGCCACAGAAAGGGATATAATGATTGAAGGAGCAGTAATTGAAAAGGTGGAGTCATACGTATCTGGGACAAGTCATTAGCTATAATAATGATAAATGGCTAGAAGTCAACAGAAGAATAAATTTTGGATGGATAGCATTCAGGAAATACTGGGGAGCAATATTCCAATTTGTCTGAAATGTAAAATAATGAACCAATGTATACTCCCCACCATGACTGATGGAAGTGAAACTTGGGCACTCTCCAAAAGAATGGAAGAGAAGCTGAGAACTACACAGCGAAGAATGGAACGAATTATATTGGGAATCAGACTGTTAGATAAGAAGAGAAACACATGGATTAGGCAGCAAACTCAAGTAAAGGACATTCTTATCAAAACTAAAGAACTAAAATGGTCTTGGGCAGGACACATAGCTCGATGACAAATGGACTAAGAAAATAACAGAATGGTACCCAATATGAGCTAAGAGAAAACCTGGAAGACAACAACGGAGATGGACAGATGAAGTTCATGAGTTTGTGGGTAGTAAATGGATGGCCATTTCACAAAACAGAAAGAACTGGAAAGTTGCTGGAGAGACCTTCATCCTGCATTGGATTGAAAATGGCTGATGACGATCTTTTGAGTGAGTTGTTGTGCAATGATATCCCTGTCCAGTCGAAGATTATTATGGAGGATTTCTATGATTTTAGGGGGGTTTCAGCTATTATGAAGAGTTCTACTGGTTGGATCGCACCCAGAGGCTCACACTCCTTTGGTGCAGGGTTGTTGGTAGTTTTCCCAGCATTTCCTTCATTATTAGATTCCTCTTTCACTGAGATAAGTACATTTCTTTTCCAAGCAGTGGGGTTCTTGTTACATTTTTTTGGCATTTTTTGTTGGAGTTCGCGCCACGTCCGTTTGTGCACAATGTGGGTTTCTAGGATCTTGGCTACTCTAGTTTATTTGTAGAAACGCAATAATTTATTGATTTTCTCAGTATAAGTTGGAGCTCGCTGTTGCATTACTTTGCCCCTACATTCTAGGTACGCCTCCAGTCTGGCAGCGGTCTTTCCATGTTGAAGATGAACATTTGGCAAAATGGTTTCTAAGTCTGCGCGGGTAGCACCGTGGTATCGTCACCATCCTCCCTACACAGGTGAAAGAGGCCGGGTTCGAATCCCCTCACTGACAAGAGGAACTTTAGTGGGCTTTTTTCATTCCGTGGATGAGTTGGTCGGTCTCAAGCGTAGATAACAAGGTTTTTGCGTTCAGCAAACAGGCAAATCGACCAGAAAACACAACAAAATTACAGACAAAATGAATATAGGTTGATGTAATCATTTACAGTGGAGCCAAATAAAAAAAAAAAAAAAAAAAAAAGATGGCTTCCATCTTGCTCCAGATAGAAATTATTTCACCACAAAAGGCAGTTGTGATTCTATAACTTAACTGTGCCATTTTATCCTCTAGCTCGGTTCGCAGGATTAAGACTTCTTCCAATACTGTTCTTTCAGGCAGTGTAGGGTCCAGAACATGGGCTGTCTCTGGTTGCTTTGTTCTTTCGTCGGTGGAAGCTGTTTGGGGGCTTGATTTCTCTTAAGGGTGTTTTGTGTCGCATTGGCTCCTAGTTTCTCTTTCTGATTTTGGGCCAACTAACTTCCTATTTTAGAGGCATAGTATTTAGGGTAAGGTGCCACCGGTGACCACCTACATCTGCGCCATAAGTACTCCGGTGTAGTATACAGAATTCTATAAATGCCAGAAGTTTCGAGGCGTAGAATGAAGTTCATTCACTGCACCATTTATGCGTTGACAATTGAATACACTGCAAAGAGTTCCTCAATATTTGCTGCATATGCACCAGGGTCCGTGGAGAACACTCCAAATGTTCCAATCTCGTTTCCACTGAGATATCACTCGAAGCACTCACTATATTCCCCGCCATTACTCGCTGAAGGGCAGGAAGGAACACCTGTGGGACTTTCAGTATCCTTGGCCTCAACGGAAAGACCAAATACATTAATAAAGTATTCTTTAATCTTAGTACACTCACACATTCTTAACTCTTTCAAGTATGCTTCTTTCTGTACCCTCCAATTTCTGATTACATACTTTCTTATGATGTACATCAGGTTACAATTTGGAACCATTTACACTTCGAGCCCGTCACCACCAAATACGGAGGATGCGGAAAGGTCATTCAGGGAATGACCACCGCATATCCCGGAGCAATATGGCCTTAGTTGCTAATGCTCCTAAAAACCAAATAACAACAACAACATTTACACTTAGAGCTATCTTCTCAATCATGCCATTCCCACACTTCAACTCTTCAGATGGGTTTTTGCTTCGTTTTTTTTCAGAGGTCTTCGAAGCAGGAATTATATTCCAGAGGCTCACGTCTGATGAGTATGGGTTTGGCACACCCAGGGTCCTGAGCTGGTTATCATCATTGTTCTCTTTCTTGGTGATTCGCTTCTACTTTTGACTCTCTCTGTCAGTGGAACTCGGGAATTTTTTTTTTTACCTGGTGCAGCATAATCCTCAGGCTTCCTTGCACCATATGGCTAATAATAGTAATAATAATTAACTACATACTTATCTACAGCTTCTGCATAATTTTTATTTTCCAATGTAGCTTCATCCCATTCTTGAATAGGGTTCCCCCCCCCAACGGAGATATCAGAAATGCAAATCCCATCAACAAAGTTCACTTGTCACGCACCGCAAACAATGCGCTATTGCCATCCTCCAGCCCAACTGACCTCAAAAACATCATCGTACCTTCATGCAGTCAGGGTAATATATCCCCTAACTTAGGATAATTCACTTCACTTTCCTCATGAAATACACCATTGTATACACAATTCTGTAATGTTATTTTCCTCTCCTCCTTCAGCACAGATTTGTAACATATGGACAATGAATGGAAAGACCTTAGCACAGTAGTAGTAGTGGGATGTGATGAAAGAAAGCAAGTGTACGAGTTTATGCAGCATCAGCCAAAAAATCACACCATTCCCTCCAACTACCTCTCCAGTTCCTCCTTAAATTTATTCAACCTATCAACTTCCACAATGACAGATGGAAGTTTGTTCCAGCAATTAACCACCCGCTGGCTAAAGGCAAATTTCTGCACATCAATTCTACATCTGTCTTTTCTTAATTTGAATTTATGTCCCCTTAGGTTCGTTATCTGAACAAGTGGAAGGATTCCATCAGAATTCAGCGTGCTCAACCCATTCAAGGCCTTATAGACCTCAATCAGATCACCGCGCAGGTGCCTAGTCTACAGCCACTGCAATTTGCAGAACTTAAGCCTCGCTTGGTAAGAGGATCCCTTCATTCCCCTCACCAATCTTGTTGCCCTTCTCTGTACACGCTCAAGCAAATCGACATCCTTCCTAAAATGAGGCCTTCAGACCTGTACGCAGTACTCAAGGCTTGGCCTGACCATTGCCTTATACAGAAAGACAATCACCTCCTTTTCCCTGCTAGCAAAATTTCCTATATATCATTGACAAAACCCCATGACCTGCCCTGGCAGCCTGTCTGCATTGCTCAGAAAACTTCATATCTGACTGCACAATTACTTCCAGGTCTTTTTCATTTTCTACTACCTTAAGTGTAATACTACACAGTTGGTACGTTTCTCTCGGGTTACTTCTACCCATACGCAGTACTTTGCATTTGTCAAGGTTAAACTTCAGTTGCCACTTCTTAGCCCATCTGCCCAAATTATCTAGATCCTGTTGCAGTAGCACACAGCGATTACTGTCATTAACAACCGTGCCAACCTTTGTATCATCTGCAAACTTCGACACTAAGCCTGACATACCTTCATCAATATCATTGATAAATATACAAAACAACAGTGGACCCAACACCGAACCCTGTGGGACTCCACTAATAACATTAGTTATTAGTAGTTGCATTCATCCCAACGTCAGGCACCTTTTATTTTGGAGCACTCCCTAAGTTAACATTCAGTTCTGGTTTGCACCATCAGTACATACAGTGTAATAGTTGGAACTGTCACAAACCGGCACATAGGTGCCCCCGTAGCCAGGTGGGAAGGAGCAGCAGTGCATAGCACACGCTTCTTGATTAGACCGGGGTTCGAGCCCGTCACCACCAAATACGGAGGATGCAGAAAGGTCAGGGAATGACCACCGCATATCCCGGAGCAATATGGCCTTAGTTGCTAATGCTCCTAAAAACCAAATAACAACAACAACAACAAACCGGCACAAGAACTTGATCCTCCTTATCTGCAGATTCTATTGCTTTCAACATCCCAAGTTAGCCCCCAACTCCGTGACTTTGGTCCGTAGTCTTTTTCAAGTGCTTGTCCATAGTACTCGGGAAAACTGTCTTTAAACGAGCTGCCTTACAGAAATCACACGGGAATACACTTTATTCCCAGAATTTCTTAATGACCACCTTTTCCTTTGCATGGTCGCTTTTCCAGTTTAATACGTTCGAGATTTCCAATACAAGACAGTTTTCTCATTTGAATACGTACCTTTTGGCATAATGTAACCTGCTAATATCAATACTTTCATGCCATTAACTCTATCATATCGTGTAGTTATAGTTCCCAGGTATTATTCATATAGTTCTAGTTCCTCACCTGTGTGTATTTAAATCATCTGTTGCACCAACCAATAGTATTACTGAACTGCAGTGTCCCAAAAATAACCAGGTATTTATCTCTACAATAACATCAGCTCTTACACCATGGGGCACTTAATCTTTATTGACCAATCAAGCTAAACGATTACAGTTTATTTAAAAAAACTATTAAGTGTTATCCCAAAAAATCTAGGCTACAGCACTGACTTTCACCAATTTCTACAGCTAAATAGAATCAGTTCTGCTATAACACGAATTTTAGCAACGCGAATTTGCTCCAACGCCACTGATATATTATTATTATCATCTACGGTGGTAAGAAAAGTGGAAACATTTGTCTCCACTTGAAAAGTCGAATTTACGCACAACTTCTGCAAAACGGGCCTGTATGGAAGAGGCTTCTGCGCCACCGGAGAATAGCTGGTACCCGGATATTCCCCCTCCGATAGCCGTCCCCAGGCACATAGAACAAGTCTGAGTCCACCATTCTGACAGTGCCTCATGCACTAAAATCCCGCACCCACCGGAAGTAGTGCTCTACCGGTAGGTGCCAGCGATCGCGCTTCCAGGCTGTCCAAACCCGGGGACCAGCAAAAAAAAAAAAAAAAAAAAAAAAATATATATATGTATATATAAAAAAAATAATAATAAATAAAGTAAAATAAGAAAAAATAAATAAATAACAACAATAACAAAATAAATAATATATATAAAAAAAATAATGAAATATAAATAAATTAATTAATTTGAAAAAATTAAATAATTTAAAAATAATAATAAAATTTAAAAAAATAATGATAACAAAAAATAAAATATATAAAAAAATAGACATGGGGGGAACAATCCAACAACCCCATATCTTCCAAACACACACACACAAAAAATAACAATAAATAAATAATTTTAAAAAATTCGGACACTGGGAGAACTATCCAACAACCCCTTGTCCAAACAAACAAACAAATAATATAAAAAACAAATTTAAAAAAATGCAACACAACATACAGTGAGTAACAAGTAACCTTAATAAATAACAACCCTAATTTGTAAGCATTAGTCTAATCCAATGTCTTCTCCGTTGGAAAACAATTACACAGAATACTTGTAAAGCATCAAATTTTACCTGGTTGACAATATAATCACTTTCATTACCACTAATTAAATTATTAATCTTTAATTTTAACCCATCTCTATATTCAGTACATAAACAACAATCATATAATATATGATTCCAAGTTTCTAATTGACCACAAGTGCACAAAGGAGAACTTACCAAGACAAAATAATGTAATTTATAATTCAATGACCCGTGGCCAGTTAAAATGTACGACATTTCCATAACAGGAAAAAAACATTTGTTATACTTATCAAAATTAAATGTGACCTTAGGGATAAATAATCTAGTCACTTCTCCAGTTGCACTGCTGTTCCATGTCTGTTGCCAGATATGAACCAGTTCAGTCAGCATGCTTTTTTTTTTGTTTGGCTTTAGTCATACCAATAGTAAGATCTGGAGTAATGTCCAAGAAAGTAACGTCTTCATCTTTTTTAATATAATAGCAAAGTGCCCGATACACAATATATAAGTCTTATGGCAAGTGGGCAACCAATGCCTGCATGGCATTGCTCGAAACTGTTCTGCATAAATTAGCAACGACGTAAAGCATTGAACGGTACAGATAACAATTTCTGCTTAAATTTAACATTTGTAACTCTAAAATACCGTATTAATGCCCCATAAGCAATTATGGGTAAAAAGACTGTTTTGTAGTACAAGTTTAAAACCCTCCTTTTTAATCCCCAATCTGATCTGGTCAACCGAATTATAGCTCAACTGAATTTTTTGACTTATTCATGCAGATAGTTTTAAATGAGGAAAAAAGAATAACCTGTCATTAGTTCTTATACCTAAATATTTCACTTCTGCTACTAAAGGAATCTGAACCCCTTTAATTAAAGCTTTGGGTGGTCGACCGTAATTTAATTTCTCCGTAACATCATAACAGATTTGGATGTGGAAATCAATTTATGGAGATCATAAATTTTAGTGCCCATAGCACTAAACTATCTAAAACCTGGGCCACTTTTGCTTCTAGCACAGATCTGGATTTACCTTTACACCTAAGACCAAGTCATCTACATAATTTTATGCACATTTTCCATTGATTGATCTAGCCATAAATTAAGCACTAAATTCTAAAAAAGTGGGCCCAATACAGACCTCTGTGGGCACCCTCTCAAGAGCTTTCTTTCTTTCAAGCTTTAAATGTTTGGATTTAAGAATAATTTTCTTATCGGTTAGGTAACTTTGTATCGTTCTGTACAAAAATGTTGGACACTGTATTCCCCGTAATGCAAACAAGACACTGTCATGCCATACCATGTCAAAGGCTCCAGTAAAGTCTATAAAAGTAAGTAACACATACTATTGCCTGACTAGTAAATTTCATATGGTCATTAATGGCATCCTCCGTAGAATGCCCTCTTTTAAAGCCGTGTTGATGTGTTCGTTTGTTTATTTGGTTTTTAGGAGCATTAGCAACTACGGCCATATTGCTCCGAGGATATGCGGTGGTCATTCCCAGACCTTTCCGCATCCTCCGTATTTGGTAGTCACGGGCTCGAACCCTGGTCTAATCAAGAAGCGTGTGCTATTCACTGCTGCTCCCCCCCACCTGGCTACGGAGGCGGCCCCCGTGTTGATGTGGCAACATCAATCCAACTCGATCCTTGAGTTGATCATGTCTTAAAACTAGCAGCCTCTCAAACATTTTGCCAAGATTGGCCAACGACGAAATCGGCCTATATCCTCTTGGGTCATTTAGTTGTTTACCTGGTTTAGATAATAATTTAATCAAACCAACTTTCCAGATTCCTGGAAAGGCACACTGAAGTAAACACTTATTATACAAATTAACCAAGATATGAGGATAAATTTCGATCAACCTGAGAACGGCAGCATTTTCAACTAAGTCAGGCCCCGGGGTTTGAGAAATATTTATTTGTTTAGAAACAGTTCGCAACTCATCCAAGTAAATAATTCAGTATCATCAGATCCAAGGTAAGATAAATTAGACAGACTGCTACTCTCTTGCTTTCTTTTGTTTCTACCCCCCCCCCATACCTCATGGAAACAACTCAGATGTTATTGCCTGCACTGTTGTTAGCCAATCAGTAGTTTCCACACCATTCACAATCACAGTGTTTATCATATCTCCAGATCTTCATTTATTCGTGCTTAATTTATAAATTAACCCCAGGGGTTTGTATTGCCCACATTAACAACTACATTTCTCCATGCCCTTAATTTTCTCTCGTATATAGCCTTATAATAAGCCTTCTTTTTATTTTTTTAACACGCATGATAAAATAAAGCCTCATTGTACCCCCACTGCATGTACCTCTGATATGCCTTTCTACAAGCAAAAACTTCTTTCCTTAACCTACATAATTCGACATCCCACCAACTAACAACACGCCGCTTAATTTGTTGTCTTTTAGAGGCACAACTCAAAGCTCTAAACAGTTGCATGTCGTGTGAATTTTTACTTGTTTTTTTTAAAAAATTGCCGTTTTTCTTTTTCTTTTTCTTCATTTCAGCTGCGCTTTTGTGATGTCTCGTGACATTTGCAAACCCCGAATAACGTGCATTTTTGTTACTTTCTTTTTAAAAAATTGCCATTTCCCGTTCTTTCTATTTTTCTTTTCTTTTTCTTCATTTCAGCTCAGCTTTTGTGATGTCTTGTGACATATTGCGATCCCCGAATAACGTGCATTTTTGTGTTACTTTCTTTTTAAAAAATTGCCATTTCCCGTTCGTTCTATTTTTATTTTTGATTTGCCGTTCCATTTATATCGTGAAATTTCCTTAAAAATTACCGTTTTGCCTTTTTTTAAAATTCTTTTCAGCCAATCTCATTGTTAATGCTCGTAAAAAGGGGCTCACATCTGGTGAGTATGGGCTTGGCACACCCAGGGTCCTGAGCTGGATATCATCATTCTTCTCTTTCTTGGTGATTCCCTTCTATTTCTGAGCCCCCCCTCTCTCTCTCTCTCTCTCTCTCTCTCTCTCTCTCTCTCTCTCTCTCTCTCTCAGGGGTAACTCAGATTTTTTTTTTTGGCTGGTGCAGCAAAAGCCTCAGGCTTCCTTACCCCATATGGCTAATAATAATAATAATAATAAAATATAGCCTAGAAAAACGTACATTTTTGTTTGTTTTATTTTTAATAATTGTTCATTTGCCGTTCCTTTTCTTTCGCGAAATTTACTTTTAAATTACTTTTCCCCCTTTTTTTCTTCTTTGTAGCTCTAATCGACTTATTCAAATGTCACGTGACATTTTGTGATTCCCGAAAAACGTTAATTTTTGTAACTTGAATTTTTAAATTTATTAGATTTATCCATTGTTTTCAGCTGTCATATTTGTTGCTGTGCCACATGTCACTTGACGTCCGCTGGGCGAGGAGAGGAGGGGGAACGCAGTGAGTGGGCGGCGTCAAACCCGACAATCACTGCTTTCCCCCTTGGGAAGGAGCAGCAGTGCGCAGCACACGCTTCTTGATTACACCGGGGTTCGAGCCCGTCACCACCAAATACGGAGGATGCGGAAAGATCAGGGAATGACCACCGCATATCCCGGAGCAATATGGCCTTAGTTGCTAATGCTCCTAAAAACCAACCAAACAAACAAACATCCTCGCCGCCATTTTTGGCGGCTGTACCCAATACTAAACCTCTATCGGAAATTCTGAAGGGGCGCAAGATTTCAATTGACACCCGGGCGCCACTTACCCTAGGAACGCCCCTGCCTACAAGTGTGTGTCTTG